>NC_065569.1:2083059-2383059 GCF_022605725.1 Anthonomus grandis grandis | reverse complement strand
TGCCAAATTAAGAGTATGTGCATAGCATGGTAAATGCTTTTTTTTAGTAGCTCACATAATTTAATCATATTAGCCGCATTATCTGTGACAATGCACGTAACTTTATTTTTAATGTTCCATTCTTCGAATATTTCGATTAGGGTTTGGGCTATATTTTCGGCCATATGATTTATTCCACCTGTTAGAGGTTTGGTGGAAGGAATAGCTGTTTTTAGTTCATAATATGTATTAATATAATGACATGTCACAGTCAAGTATGACTCTGTTGCTGTGGAGGTCCAGGAATCGCAATTATAGCAACATATTCAATCTTTTCAAATTCTGCTTTTACCTTTTGGTACATTTCCAAATAAAATTCATTCAACATTTTGCCACTTAAAGTAAATGAACTAGGAAGTACATACCTTGGGTCTAACAGGTTGACAAATTTTTTGAAGCCAATGTCATTCACTATATTAAAAGAAATGAAATTCAGAGAATTATTAAAAGATAAATATTAAAAGAAATGAAAGTCGAGAGCCACCATTGAATAAATTTGAATCCTCCAAATAGGACTCCTTAGTACCCAAGTGTACTTTGGCCTCCTTGTAGACCTAGTAGTGGACTGTATATTTTTTAACCGTTACCAAACACCGTGAAATAAAACACGCCCGGTGAATTGTTCAACACAGTTTATTAACCCTTAAAACTCGTATTAAACAATCACAACTGCGAACAGGAAGTTACAAAACTAGTAGTTTAACATTAACAAAAACATTTAGAATTAGCCACATGCAATTTTTATTAGAGCCCGAGCGCATTTACATGTTGTTAATATCAGCGAGTCAACAGACAGACTGACTATTTTTTAATAATACATCTTTTATTTTGGCGGTCTGCGGGCGGGACGGCGCACGGATGAAGATGAGATAAAGTCCAGTTCAGAGATCTATTAGAATCTTTGATGTGTCGCAGATGCCGCACTAGCTAGTCCGTGCGCCTATGTCATATTTATTGTTGCATGATATATATGTTTAAATGGCAAAATTTTATATTGTCTATCTATGAAATCATTTTAAATATACGTAAAACCCCATGTTTTATACTATTTTTTATTTTTCTTTCGAAAATGTCAATTTTTAAACAAGAAAATAATATCAAAAAATTGACCGCGGACTAAAATCCAAGCATCTTACAAAATATTTTAAACACTTCCAGCACTCACAGACTTGTCACCTCTTTTTAGCCAGTCTATTAAACAAAGATAAAACACCTGCGTTTTGACAATTCCTACTTTAGGCTGTGCAAGTGATTGTGTATCTCTCTCTATCCCACTGAATTTAAGAATTACGGGGCCGTACCCAAATAAATTTTTGGACCGTTTTTGTATTATTTTCGTCGTATTTTTAAAGAGATCTTTACGGATAGGTCTATCGCCTTTAAAATACTTGTTGGATGGGTCTATCACCTTTAATAGTTGGGAGGGGGTCCATGTGAGGTTATTATTTGATGTGTTTTGCCGGTTATGCTTTTTACACGTTTATGAAAGTAAAGAATTTAGAATTTGGCCTGTATTCCTGTAAATTTTTTGCAGTTTTTACTGTGAGGAACAGTGTTTTTTTATTTGTGTTTGTGGATTTGTTTTGGTATTATACCTAAAGACCTTAAAATGTTTCGACCCTGGAAAAATAGGCAGGAAAATTTGGCAAATGAAGAGGAAAGTGTTTGTGCGGGCTTATGGAGACCGTGGGTGTACAAGAAAGACAATAACATTTGTGATAAAAACAATAAGAGTGATCTGGGCAGTGATTTAGACTTACATAGTTCTGATAGTTCATTTTCTAGTATTGAGGAAGCAAAAAGAAGCAAGGGAAGTAGAAGCTACAGAGGAAATCAAGCAGTTTTAAAAGAACAAATTTATCTAAATATCTATAACAATCTAAGGAATGATACTCAGTTCACAAATGATTGTAGTGCTTTGCAAAAAATAGCGTTTTTAACAGGGGTTCCCTATAGTACAATATGCCTGTAAAAAAAAGGATTAAAGACAGAATAAAAAGGAAAGATGCAGGACAATCAAAGGGACTTGACATGGATATTGCCAAATTGCTAAGGAAAGGTGTGTATTCTAAATACAAAAACAATGAGGTTCTGACCATAGAGACACCTTATCGGCAAGGGACAAACATTTCTCAGTCTCAACCTTGCGGAGATACCTGATAAAACTTGGATTTAAGTTTAAGATGATTTAACAAAAGAGCTGCTGTAATGGAATTGTCAGGTGGTGTATAGAATATTTGAGGAAAATTAAAAAAATTTGGGAGGAAGAAAGATCCATATATTATTTAGCCGAAACATGATATGATACATTTATGATTGATGTATGACTTCCATTCTCTGGGAAAAAAGTCCCTTTTTTGCCATAGTAAGAAAACCATATTTTTATTAATAAAACAAGTTTAAAATTTTGTTTTTTCCAGCTTACTGCCCCTGTTGTCCTTCAGTGATACAATAAAGACTGCTTCTTCCACCATTCTCTGGGAAAAACCCTTTTTTGCTATGGTAAGAAAAACACTATTTTTAATAAGAAAACAAATCTAAAATTTTGTTTTTTACAGCTTACTACCCCTGTTGTCCTTCAGCAACACAATGAAGACTGCTTCTTCCTCCATTCTCTGGAAAAAAGTCCCTTTTTTGCCATAGTAAGAAAATCCTATTTTTATTAATTAAACAAGTTTAAAGTTTTGTTTTTTTCAGCTTACTGCCCCTGTTTGTCCTTCAGCGACACAATAAAGTATATATAATGTAATGCTTTAGAATCCATATGCTGATGTGCGAGATGAAGTTGGAATCCATGGCGGCAACAGAGAAACTGTTTCCTTCCTTAATGGAAGAAACTGCTAAAGAACAATGGCAAAAAAACAGAATTTACAAAATTTATATTAACTTTTTATGGGCCAGATTCAAAAGAGTGGTTAAATTTATAAAAGTATTTAGTATCCTCACTGTAGTTTTAGGATCCTGTATACTTAAAATGTAGTGTTTTGTATAAGATTTTTAGTTTTTAGTATAAGCATTTATTTTTGTTAATTATTATCTAATCTCTTCTAATATGCATAATAACTAAATACGAGGCAAACAAATTAATAAATACGTTCAGGATGTAAAGTGTGTTTTTTTTATAAGTAAAACTTGTGCCTTTTAAAGGCATAAAGTATAGACAGCCAGATGATTTTTAATGTAAAAGTTTATTTTAAAAAATATACTTCCAATTTTCTGACTACATAATTACTTTTTATCAAAAGAAGTTGGTACTAAATATAGAGATGGGGGGTTTTCATGAGTATATTATTATAATAATATATCATAATATGTATTAATTAAAAAAAACTATAATAAAGGACATTGAATATGGCAGCCACAATCCCCATTAATAATCACCACCATGTAAAAATAAATCTCAATGCCCAAAAAAAGGAAATATATAAAATTTGAAGACAAACCAAAACATTTTACACTTTTGTGTCAAAAAGTAACTATTTAATGCCTTAATCCACAGAATAAATGGGCCTAAGAAATTTGTCACCTACTCTCTCATTAAACTCAAAAATGCTTTATTGTCAATATAAACATAGAAGTTGTAGACAAAGCCAATAGACTGTACATTAAAGGAATAAAAACGAGAAACTAATTTAAAATAAAATAAAATTATATAAAACTTTGAAAAATACTTAAATGCTAATCATTAAAAATTCATCATAGTTTAGGTGCTACATAGTTTAGTACGCTTTACTAGCAAGAAATATTTTCTTCCTTGTACGTAGGCTTTTTTCAGTCTTAAGTTGTCTTATTTCTAGTGGAAGTTTATTAAACAGCTTTCTACCTCCATATATGATAGAGCTACGGACAAGTTCAAAATGAGGAATGGGTAGCCTCAACAAATAGTTTTGTCGCGTATTATAGTGGCTTCCTAAGTGGAGTTCCTGTTTATATTTTCTAAAAACTAAGCAAACTGTTTCCAAAATAAAAATACAACACAGGGTTAAAATATTATGACTTACAAAAAGCGGGCGACATGAATCACGAGGCTTGGCCCCACATAGATATCTAATGGCCCCTTTCTGGAGTACAAACACTGAACTAAAAAGTGAATTTGAACATGAACCCCAAAAGCAAATTCCATATCGAAGGTGCGACTTGATAATCGCGAACGGTGGCATGTTGATGGCTTCATTATTTAAACATATATCATTTGTATTACATTTAAGGATATTTGTTTTGGAAACATTAAATGTCAAAAAATTTGCATCACACCAGTCTTTTATTTTTAACAAATCTGCGCGTATATTGGCCTCCATTTGAGAAACATCAGAGTCGTGCCAGAGGATGGTGGTATCATCGGCACACCAGTTACCTGCAGTTGTGGCAGATCGTTCACATAAATGAGAAAAATTAAAAGACCAAGTACTGATTCTTGCGGAACACCCACATTTATATTAAGTTCCTTAGACATACCACCATTAAATTTGACAGCCTAGACACGATTTGATAAGTAGGAACGAAACCACTCAAGGGCAGTTCCCCTGAAACCATAGAGCTCCAGTTTCATCAGCAGCACTCTGTGACTCATGCAGTCAAATGCCTTGGACAAGTCACAGAATACCGCTGCTGCAACTTCACCAACATTCAGTCGGTTGTACAGGTGCTCTAGAAATCTAAAGATAGCATCATTTGTGCTCACAGACTCACGAAAGCCAAACTGCTGAAGACTCAATACGCCAAATCAATTTGAAAATGAAACCATCCTCACCTTAACGAGCCGTTCCACTATCTTGGCTAAAGTAGGCAATAATGCTATAGGTCTAAAGTTAGAAGGACAGTCGCGATCGCCACCCTTGTAAAGAGGAACAATCATTGCTCTTTTTAAGCACTCTGGGAAAACTCCAGACATAAATGGAAAGTTAATTGACTCGGCCAAGACTTGCAAAGCAACAAGAGGTAAAACAGAAAATATTTTAAGAGAAAGCCCATCCCAACCTGATGAACTCTTATTCTTAATATTAACCATTAACTGTTTAAGCTCTTCTACACTTGTGGGGCAAAAAAGAAAGATTCGGCTACTACCACATTACTGAGATAGCTCCTGGGATCTATTTTTTGTGAGAGATTGGCTGCAAGGTTACTAGCATTATCACAGTAGAAGGAATTGAGGACATTGGAATCTAAGGTACTTGGAATAACCAAGACATTATTTTTACCCCTAAGCTCATTTAAAATCTTCCAAGACTCTTTTGCTCTGTTGGAGGAATTATTTATCCTCCTTTGAAAGTAGATCTACTTAGCCATTCTGATTGAGTTTCTGTAAATCTTGCGGTATCTGTTATAATAATTTAAAAATGTTGCATTGTTCATAGCGTATTTTCTAATGTAAAAAAGGAAGCGCATATTTTTCCCAGATACTCGTAAACCCTTAGTATATCAAGGTTTTCTATTTCGTTTCTTAATATTGACAACAGGAAAAGCAGTGTTAAAATTGTTTAATGCTATTTGATGAAAGCTATGCAGTGGGTTAACAGTAGTCAATACATTATTCCAACTTGACATATTGCAAAGTAAAGAGACTTGACTTGTTATAAGGGACTGATGGCGCTAAAAACTAAACTTATGAAATTAAAATTTTTGGTTAAACTCATTTAACGTACTTAAATCTTATATTTAAATTAAATATTATTTTGCTATCAACTATCCTGAATTTCTAACTTAATAAAACTAAACCCAAAAATCCCGAATAATAAAGTTTTAAATACAAATAAATTTTAAGGCCGGACCTGTGCAACTTTTCACGCTTGAGTGGCTGTGACTAAGGTCAGGCGTTTAACAAAATAGTATGTGGGCACATGCAGTCACATTTTACGAATCAAATGTATAAATTCTTAAAAAAATGCTTAAAACATTTATTTATTTAATGAAATGATTAAATATCGCTTAGAATAATACTTTATGACTCTTTCCACATAAAATTTTGCGGTTTAAAGATGCATGTCATGTGACAATACAAGCAACACCGGCACACGGACTATTTGCGGTACATCAAAGATTCTAATAGATCTCTGAACTGAACTATACGAATCGGCAAGTCGCTTCAAACGACGCGGCTTTTTTAATACAAACTAGGCAGTGAGTAAACATGCCAATTTTGTTGATTCGAAGAACACTCAATACCCGAATAATAATTAAATAGGTAACATTAATTGGCGTTCTAACATTCTCCCCCCCCCCCCCCCCCGTTGAAGCCCCTGGTTCAACCATATTTATTATTCCTTATCAAATGGCAAAGGACATAACTTTGTTATGGGACGTATAAACTCTCCCTCTTTGGTTCTTATTTTTACCATTCGAACCTTACTATCGGAACCTGGAACCGCTTCAATCACCCGTGCCAATACCCATTGCAAAGGAGGTAAGTTTTCATCTTTTACGAGAACAACCATATCCCTTTCTAATTTTTTTCTTGACACATACCATTTCGGTTGATTCTGAAGTCTAGTCAAGTACTCAACTGACCATCGAGTCCAGAAATGTTGACGATTTTTTGAACATAACTTCCAAAAACTTAACCTGTTTTCGGGTACATTGGATACATCTCTTTCAGGAACGGACGTTAAGGGTTCACCTATTAAAAAATGTGACGGTGTTAAGCAATTCAAATCTCTTGAATCTGATGACAATGCACAAAGTGGCCTTGAATTAAGAATTGCCTCAATTTCTGTTAATACCGTAGTCATTTCCTCGAAAGACAATGTCAAATTACCTATAATCCTTCTTAGATGAAACTTGGTTGATTTTATCCCCGCTTCCCACAATCCCCCCCAGTGTGGGCTTAACGGCGGAATAAATTTCCATTTAATTTCTTTACTTGCTAAAAAAGTGTTAATATTATTCCGATTTGTTTCATTTTTAAAAAAGAGATACACTTCTTTCAGCAAGTTATTTGCCCCTTGAAAATTAGTTGCATTATCGCTATAAATTTTACAAGGACAACCACGTCTAGCTATAAATCTTTTCAACGTATATATAAAACATTCGGTGCTCAAATTACTGACTAATTCAATATGAATCGCCTTCGTTTGCATACACACAAATAACGCAATATATGCCTTTGTAGTCGTAGAACTTCTAAGTCTTGACTGTTTGACATATATCGGCCCTCCAAAGTCAACTCCGGTATTTAAAAATGGACGTCCAATTGAAATTCTATCCAAAGGAAGAGAACCCATAAGCTGTGCAGAAGTTTGCGCTTTAAGCCTATAACATTTGACACATTTTCCAATCACAGACTTTACTTCGCTAAGACCATGGATTGGCCAATACCTTAACCTTAAAGGGGGGTTTACACGATGCCAGTGACTTGAACAAGTTACTAGAATCCAGTACCAAAAGCAAGTGCTTTGGAAGATAGTTCTTGTCTACATGATGCCAGTCATTTGATCAAGTAACTTGCATAAAATCCATTTTATCAAGTTTTTGTAGTGTAGGTTACAGGCGAGAATTAAAAACGTTAAATTTAAATGATGAGTGCGAAGCAGAAGGAATATGTTTTACTTAAAAGAAGCTTAATATTAGGTGTTAAAGTACTGATAGAGGAGTTAATTGACATTGTTCAGAGTGAATTAACAACAAATCCCAAGAAAAGAATTTGGGTTAGAAAATGGCTGGCAAGGAGAAGCACGCATGGTGCATCTAACATGCTTTTAAAGGAACTTGCCATCGAAGACGTTCAAGAATACAGAAACTGTATGAGAATGTCTCCTGCTTCCTTTGACGTTCTTCTGAAAAAAATATCGCCAGCTATACAGCGATCTGACCCCACAATGAGAATGGCTTTACCTGCCAGAACAAAATTAGAAATTACTCTGTCATATTTAGCTACTGGAAATAGTTACCGAAATTTGCAGCAGCAATTCCGTGTTTCCCGGCCTGCAATTTCCAAGTTTATTCCAGAAGTATGCGATGCCATATACGATGCATTGGAGGATTTTATACAGGTAAATAATGTCGTATTCCTTTTTTTATAAAATTAAAATCATAGTTTTCAACAGTAAAAAAATAATTATTCATATATCATATTATTCAATTAAACGTAAAATAACACATTATTCTTTAAACTGAAATCTAAATATTAAGTATGAATGAAAATAAAGTATATGATTCTAACCCCAATTATCAGTATCTAGATCAAAAGCGGATCTATATGCTTCGGAAAGAATATTGCTTGTATTGTTATCTGCCGGTGGTAGGGATGTGTTGGGTGATTCTGGAGAAATCAAGGTCTCACCTGATTCCGGGATCGGCAAAGTACTAAATGCACTGGTGCATCTGGAAGAACCTAATGAGGTGCTTGTACCTTCTATATTTGACACTCTGGAACGAGTCAAAATTTGCTGAATTTCAGCTTGAGCCGTGACGGCCGCTAAAAGGGGCAACTTATTTAATTGTGCAGCTACGCTCTTCCCGAAAATATCGAATTCATTTTCAGATGATTCCGTAGATTGTAGATCTCGAATAGACGTCGTTAAAGAATTTAAGTCTTTGATGCAACCAGCAACTTCTTTAATCTTGGACTTCGCTGCCTTATGGCGTTTTGGAGTAGGTTCATTAATAGCTCCACTAACATTCGCTTTTATTACCTCTGCTGCTAATGGTACTTCTTCGTGTGTTGCCTCTTCAACTTCATCTTCTACTTGTAATGTATTCGATCCATTATATGTTTCTGAAGCCTAGAAAATATCTCATATTCACACATTTGGCATAATAAGAAATTATTTAGTATTTTTTATTTTAGGTACCAAAAAGTGGAAACAAAGAATGGAAAGCTATCGAAAGTGATTTCAATCATAGATGGAATTTTCCAGGATGTTATGGTGCCATTGATGGAAAACACATACTTATTCGAGCTCCTGAGAATTGTGGCAGTAACTTTTTCAACTATAAGGGACAAAACAGTATTATTTTGATGGCAATTGTAGACGGAAATTACAATTTTATATACATTGATGTTGGCTACAATGGAAGAGCCTCAGATGGAGGAGTTTTTGCGCAGTGTTCTATTTTTGCTGCTTTAGAAAACAATATATTACCGGATGGTGGATTTCTTGTTGGAGACGACGCTTTTCCGTTAAAGCATTATTTACTTAAACCATATTCAAAGAATGCACTTACTGTTGATGAAAAAATCTTCAATTATAGATTGTCTCGTGCAAGAAGAATTGTGGAAAATGGTTTTGGTATTTTAGTGTCTAGATTTCGAGTTTTTGAGAAACCCATAGCTTGTGGACTATCATCAGTGGATAAAATAGTCAGAACATGTTGTGCCCTACATAACTGGCTTAGATGCACTACTGTAAATGAATATTTGCCAAAGGGATCCGTTGACGAAGAAGATATCGATCAAGGTAGAATTATTCTTGGAAGTTGGAGGTCAGAAGTAGCTGGTTTGCCATCAGTTTCACGTATAGGAAGTAATCATTCTTCACAATTTGCAAGAAATTTAAGGGATAAATATAAACACTATTTTATGACTACAGGGGCCGTTTCATGGCAGGAACGAATGATTTTTTAATTTCATTTTAATATATTTTGTATTCAATTACTAATATAGGTACATATAATAAAAAATATATAGTAGCTTCTTACTTACCAAATTACTGCATGTTACCCTTCTCTTATCCATTGTTTGTAAAAACATATGCATAACTGAAAACCACTTCATTTTTGGTTTATATATTTCATCGGCTCCGGCCCCAGAGCTTTGCGATTTCTTAATTTTTGCTACCTCTTGTACATACGTCGACCTTAGAGTTTTTATTTTGTTTTTTACATCTATTGGGCCAAAATTCTCGATTTCCATTGTTTCCACAATTCTTTTTATAGCCGACTCACGGGCTTGTTTATTTCTATAGATTACCAACTGTGTATTCCAAAGGCACTCTTCCTCCCTATATAATTCTACAAACTTTACTGTGGTATCTTCAGTCCATTTTGCGCACATTTTGAATAATAATAACACCTACACTTTAAAACAATTACTAAAACTACGTACTGATTTATTTACTAAAATCGAACGCTGGAATCATCGTGTCTACACAGGTTTAGTTAAGAGGATAGTGGGAGTGGGGGTAACCACTTGCTTCAGTAAATAGAAATGCTTTCTATTCACTGTACTGGAATCGTTACTAAAATCAGTACTGGAATTTAGTATTGGAATATATGTTTACACAAAGCAAGTACTAAAATCCAGTGCTGGATTTTAGTAACTTGTTCAAGTCACTGGCATCGTGTAAACCCCCCTTTAGTTTGCCAACACCGCCTGTGGTCCAGCATGAAATAATTTTAAATAATTAACTTTACCACGTGATGCCTCGATGGCAATACGATTGGAAATTTTTGGTTGTAGTCAATATCCGCCTTGGATAATCGACCATTAACCCTCATTATACCATTAGTGTCTAAAAATGCATTTAAACACTTTAAAGAACTAGTCTTAAAAATTTCAGAATTATTGTCACCATGACAATTTAAATACATAATTTATTTTGAAGATGTCTCAGCCTGTACAAGTTTTAAAATTGTATTTAATGAACGTTTAAGTTCGTCAACTGTCAGTGACCCAGATTCCCTTTTATCAAAAAATCGAAAACAATACGCAACAGCCCGATGCACCCTATTAAAATTCGAGAACCTTATCCAATCGATGACCCTTTGATTTAACTTTACCTGAGTTAAAGCTATTTTTCGTTGCTCTGGCAGACCTTCAGTAATTGAACATTCCTCAGGTAAAAAATCAATTTGTGAATTATAGAGAAATTCAGGGCCCTTCCACCAAATTTTGTGTTTTAAAAGTTGCCCCGACATTAAACCCCTTGACAGGCAGTCTGCCGGGTTGTCTTAATTAATTGGCGTTCTAACATTCTCCCCCCCCCCCCCCCCCGTTGAAGCCCCTGGTTCAACCATATTTATTATTCCTTATCAAATGGCAAAGGACATAACTTTGTTATGGGACGTATAAACTCTCCCTCTTTGGTTCTTATTTTTACCATTCGAACCTTACTATCGGAACCTGGAACCGCTTCAATCACCCGTGCCAATACCCATTGCAAAGGAGGTAAGTTTTCATCTTTTACGAGAACAACCATATCCCTTTCTAATTTTTTTCTTGACACATACCATTTCGGTTGATTCTGAAGTCTAGTCAAGTACTCAACTGACCATCGAGTCCAGAAATGTTGACGATTTTTTGAACATAACTTCCAAAAACTTAACCTGTTTTCGGGTACATTGGATACATCTCTTTCAGGAACGGACGTTAAGGGTTCACCTATTAAAAAATGTGACGGTGTTAAGCAATTCAAATCTCTTGAATCTGATGACAATGCACAAAGTGGCCTTGAATTAAGAATTGCCTCAATTTCTGTTAATACCGTAGTCATTTCCTCGAAAGACAATGTCAAATTACCTATAATCCTTCTTAGATGAAACTTGGTTGATTTTATCCCCGCTTCCCACAATCCCCCCCAGTGTGGGCTTAACGGCGGAATAAATTTCCATTTAATTTCTTTACTTGCTAAAAAAGTGTTAATATTATTCCGATTTGTTTCATTTTTAAAAAAGAGATACACTTCTTTCAGCAAGTTATTTGCCCCTTGAAAATTAGTTGCATTATCGCTATAAATTTTACAAGGACAACCACGTCTAGCTATAAATCTTTTCAACGTATATATAAAACATTCGGTGCTCAAATTACTGACTAATTCAATATGAATCGCCTTCGTTTGCATACACACAAATAACGCAATATATGCCTTTGTAGTCGTAGAACTTCTAAGTCTTGACTGTTTGACATATATCGGCCCTCCAAAGTCAACTCCGGTATTTAAAAATGGACGTCCAATTGAAATTCTATCCAAAGGAAGAGAACCCATAAGCTGTGCAGAAGTTTGCGCTTTAAGCCTATAACATTTGACACATTTTCCAATCACAGACTTTACTTCGCTAAGACCATGGATTGGCCAATACCTTAACCTTAAAGGGGGGTTTACACGATGCCAGTGACTTGAACAAGTTACTAGAATCCAGTACCAAAAGCAAGTGCTTTGGAAGATAGTTCTTGTCTACATGATGCCAGTCATTTGATCAAGTAACTTGCATAAAATCCATTTTATCAAGTTTTTGTAGTGTAGGTTACAGGCGAGAATTAAAAACGTTAAATTTAAATGATGAGTGCGAAGCAGAAGGAATATGTTTTACTTAAAAGAAGCTTAATATTAGGTGTTAAAGTACTGATAGAGGAGTTAATTGACATTGTTCAGAGTGAATTAACAACAAATCCCAAGAAAAGAATTTGGGTTAGAAAATGGCTGGCAAGGAGAAGCACGCATGGTGCATCTAACATGCTTTTAAAGGAACTTGCCATCGAAGACGTTCAAGAATACAGAAACTGTATGAGAATGTCTCCTGCTTCCTTTGACGTTCTTCTGAAAAAAATATCGCCAGCTATACAGCGATCTGACCCCACAATGAGAATGGCTTTACCTGCCAGAACAAAATTAGAAATTACTCTGTCATATTTAGCTACTGGAAATAGTTACCGAAATTTGCAGCAGCAATTCCGTGTTTCCCGGCCTGCAATTTCCAAGTTTATTCCAGAAGTATGCGATGCCATATACGATGCATTGGAGGATTTTATACAGGTAAATAATGTCGTATTCCTTTTTTTATAAAATTAAAATCATAGTTTTCAACAGTAAAAAAATAATTATTCATATATCATATTATTCAATTAAACGTAAAATAACACATTATTCTTTAAACTGAAATCTAAATATTAAGTATGAATGAAAATAAAGTATATGATTCTAACCCCAATTATCAGTATCTAGATCAAAAGCGGATCTATATGCTTCGGAAAGAATATTGCTTGTATTGTTATCTGCCGGTGGTAGGGATGTGTTGGGTGATTCTGGAGAAATCAAGGTCTCACCTGATTCCGGGATCGGCAAAGTACTAAATGCACTGGTGCATCTGGAAGAACCTAATGAGGTGCTTGTACCTTCTATATTTGACACTCTGGAACGAGTCAAAATTTGCTGAATTTCAGCTTGAGCCGTGACGGCCGCTAAAAGGGGCAACTTATTTAATTGTGCAGCTACGCTCTTCCCGAAAATATCGAATTCATTTTCAGATGATTCCGTAGATTGTAGATCTCGAATAGACGTCGTTAAAGAATTTAAGTCTTTGATGCAACCAGCAACTTCTTTAATCTTGGACTTCGCTGCCTTATGGCGTTTTGGAGTAGGTTCATTAATAGCTCCACTAACATTCGCTTTTATTACCTCTGCTGCTAATGGTACTTCTTCGTGTGTTGCCTCTTCAACTTCATCTTCTACTTGTAATGTATTCGATCCATTATATGTTTCTGAAGCCTAGAAAATATCTCATATTCACACATTTGGCATAATAAGAAATTATTTAGTATTTTTTATTTTAGGTACCAAAAAGTGGAAACAAAGAATGGAAAGCTATCGAAAGTGATTTCAATCATAGATGGAATTTTCCAGGATGTTATGGTGCCATTGATGGAAAACACATACTTATTCGAGCTCCTGAGAATTGTGGCAGTAACTTTTTCAACTATAAGGGACAAAACAGTATTATTTTGATGGCAATTGTAGACGGAAATTACAATTTTATATACATTGATGTTGGCTACAATGGAAGAGCCTCAGATAGAGGAGTTTTTGCGCAGTGTTCTATTTTTGCTGCTTTAGAAAACAATATATTACCGGATGGTGGATTTCTTGTTGGAGACGACGCTTTTCCGTTAAAGCATTATTTACTTAAACCATATTCAAAGAATGCACTTACTGTTGATGAAAAAATCTTCAATTATAGATTGTCTCGTGCAAGAAGAATTGTGGAAAATGGTTTTGGTATTTTAGTGTCTAGATTTCGAGTTTTTGAGAAACCCATAGCTTGTGGACTATCATCAGTGGATAAAATAGTCAGAACATGTTGTGCCCTACATAACTGGCTTAGATGCACTACTGTAAATGAATATTTGCCAAAGGGATCCGTTGACGAAGAAGATATCGATCAAGGTAGAATTATTCTTGGAAGTTGGAGGTCAGAAGTAGCTGGTTTGCCATCAGTTTCACGTATAGGAAGTAATCATTCTTCACAATTTGCAAGAAATTTAAGGGATAAATATAAACACTATTTTATGACTACAGGGGCCGTTTCATGGCAGGAACGAATGATTTTTTAATTTCATTTTAATATATTTTGTATTCAATTACTAATATAGGTACATATAATAAAAAATATATAGTAGCTTCTTACTTACCAAATTACTGCATGTTACCCTTCTCTTATCCATTGTTTGTAAAAACATATGCATAACTGAAAACCACTTCATTTTTGGTTTATATATTTCATCGGCTCCGGCCCCAGAGCTTTGCGATTTCTTAATTTTTGCTACCTCTTGTACATACGTCGACCTTAGAGTTTTTATTTTGTTTTTTACATCTATTGGGCCAAAATTCTCGATTTCCATTGTTTCCACAATTCTTTTTATAGCCGACTCACGGGCTTGTTTATTTCTATAGATTACCAACTGTGTATTCCAAAGGCACTCTTCCTCCCTATATAATTCTACAAACTTTACTGTGGTATCTTCAGTCCATTTTGCGCACATTTTGAATAATAATAACACCTACACTTTAAAACAATTACTAAAACTACGTACTGATTTATTTACTAAAATCGAACGCTGGAATCATCGTGTCTACACAGGTTTAGTTAAGAGGATAGTGGGAGTGGGGGTAACCACTTGCTTCAGTAAATAGAAATGCTTTCTATTCACTGTACTGGAATCGTTACTAAAATCAGTACTGGAATTTAGTATTGGAATATATGTTTACACAAAGCAAGTACTAAAATCCAGTGCTGGATTTTAGTAACTTGTTCAAGTCACTGGCATCGTGTAAACCCCCCTTTAGTTTGCCAACACCGCCTGTGGTCCAGCATGAAATAATTTTAAATAATTAACTTTACCACGTGATGCCTCGATGGCAATACGATTGGAAATTTTTGGTTGTAGTCAATATCCGCCTTGGATAATCGACCATTAACCCTCATTATACCATTAGTGTCTAAAAATGCATTTAAACACTTTAAAGAACTAGTCTTAAAAATTTCAGAATTATTGTCACCATGACAATTTAAATACATAATTTATTTTGAAGATGTCTCAGCCTGTACAAGTTTTAAAATTGTATTTAATGAACGTTTAAGTTCGTCAACTGTCAGTGACCCAGATTCCCTTTTATCAAAAAATCGAAAACAATACGCAACAGCCCGATGCACCCTATTAAAATTCGAGAACCTTATCCAATCGATGACCCTTTGATTTAACTTTACCTGAGTTAAAGCTATTTTTCGTTGCTCTGGCAGACCTTCAGTAATTGAACATTCCTCAGGTAAAAAATCAATTTGTGAATTATAGAGAAATTCAGGGCCCTTCCACCAAATTTTGTGTTTTAAAAGTTGCCCCGACATTAAACCCCTTGACAGGCAGTCTGCCGGGTTGTCCTGAGACGAAATATGTTTCCACTGACAATTCAAAGTCCTGCACTTCAGAAACCCTATTGGCCACAAAGGTGGTCCATCTACTTGGTGACCCATTTAACCAAGCTAGTACAACTTTGGAATCCGTCCATAAAACAACCTTAGACATTTTAAGGTTTAAAATTCCCAAAATTTTAGAAGTAAGACGAGATACTAGAAGTGCTCCACAAAGTTCAAGTCGTGGCAATGACACTGTTTTTAAGGGAGCTATTCTTGATTTCGAGCAGAGTAAATTACAGGAAACATTTTTGTTTTTATAAATAGCTCTTACATATAAACAGGCCCCGTATGCTTTCATGGAAGCATCCGCAAATCCATGTATCTGAATTTCAGCAATATCCGAATTATTAAACAGACAACGAGAAATTTGTAATTCAACTAAACATTTAATATCTGCCGAAAACGATTTCCACTTATCTAAACTTATTGATAGGAGTTCCTCATCGCAATCAACTTTACTTGCCCAGATTTCTTGTATTAAAATCTTCGCAACAACAATTACAGGCCCCAACAAACCCAATGGATCGTACATCTGTGCGATTTTTGATAACACCAATCTTTTTGTTATCTTGATTTCAATTTTGTCTATTTCATCTGGAACAGATATTTTAAAATAATCCTGAGTTGGAAACCATAACACTCCTAACACCTTATTTGAAAACTCATTATCCAAAGAAATGCATTCACCATCCTTGTCACTACCAACATTCTTTAATAAAGACAAATCATTAGCACACCATTTGTGCAATTTAAAACCTCCAGAGTTTAACAAACCAATCAATTGCTCCTGTAGTTCTAAAATTTCCATTTTAGAATTTGCGCCGCAAAGAACATCATCAACCTAACATTGCTGTAAAATTGCCCTTGAAGCCGCCGGAAAATTACACATCTCATCTGTTGCCAATTTATTTAAGCAACGAGTTGCCAAAAAGGGAGCCGAGTTGGTACCGTATGTCACGGTTTGCAACTCTATGATTTTAACTGGTTCATCTGGCTTTTCCCTCCATAGAATATTATGGAATTTTCTATGATCCGGGTTTACCTTGATCATATGATACATTTTTTGGATATCAGTCACTAAAACATATAAAAACGTTCTGAACCTACAAAGAATATCAAAAAGTTCCGGCTGAACGGAAAACCCTTTTAACATAACGTCATTTATTGAATATCCTGTTGTCGTCTTACTTGACGCATCAAAGACAACTCTGAGTTTAGTTGACACAGCATCCTCTCTTATGACACAGTGATGCGCCAAGAATACCCTTTCCTGTTCTCCGAATGAATCAGAATTTACTGAGTCCTCTTTTATGTATTTTCCATGCCCTAAAGTTACATATTCATTTATGAACTCCTTATACTCAGAAAGTAACTTTAAGTGCGTATGTAACCTTTTTTCCAAGTTTTGAAACCTTTTCAATGCTAAATCATACGAATTACCTAACTTTAAGTATCCATTTTGTTCCCTAAATGGTAAGTCCACCTAAAAAGATCCATCATCTAATCTCTTACAGGATTTAATAAATTTTTCCTCACACAATTTATCTTCTGAGGATAAAAACCGTTGACCTGATATCTCTTCCATTTGCCAAAATTTTGGAATTAACTCATTAACGTCCTGGCCCTTAGAATGACTAAACAAATTAACACTTAAATTATTGTTTGTGCTATTTTTATTACTATTTTTCTGAACTGACTTTACCGGCGCATTTCCACAAATTAACCATCCCAATTGAGAGTTTTGTAGAACTGGCAGACCTGACCCTAACCTAATTAAATCAGGCAGCACTAAATCAAAGTAAAACTCTGCTGAAATTAAAATATCTATATCCGATGGCTTGAAGTAATAAGGATCAGCCAATAAAATACCTGGTGGAATTTTTACCATATTTGTTTTTATAGAAACATGAGGCAACTTACAGGTAATCTGATTTAAAACTGCAAATGACACATCTACCTTATAGTTAGTAACCTGAGACTCGAGAACTAAATTAACAACCTCATTAATTTCTGTGACCTTATTTCCTATACGACCTATTTTAATTAATTCAGTTAACTTACAATTAACATTTGTTAATTTATTAAACAATTTCCTTGTTATGAAACAGCTCTGGGACCCAGAGTCCAACAGTGCCCTAGCCTCCAATTTATTGCCATCCGGACAAATCAAATTTACAATTGCTGTGGCCAGTATAACTTGTACATTAGAATGAGCCACAGCAGCCTGTTGTAGTACAGGCTCCTCTAGAGTACCCATATCAACCCCATGACTCACCCCAACAAACTCTTTCCCAAAGTAATCCTCATCTGAACCCAACTCCAACTCCGATTCTTGAATTTTATTCAAATGCCCAGAAACCCCTAACAAGGCATTAGAATTAATTTTATTTTTAATATAACAGGTTCATCTCTTTTTACTTCTTCACCTTGACCTTGACCTCCATTTTGTTTACTATTAAAACCTTCCCTATTACCATCCCAAGAATAATCATGCAATAGTAAATTATGTCTTTTTTTTACACATCTGACAATGTTGTTTGGTACAGCGTGAGACTGAATGTGAATTATCTAAACAAAGGTAACATAAATTGTTATTTTGAACTATCAACCTTTTTCCTTTAATGGCAAGTCAGCAAATTTAAAACATTTAATAAGTGTATGCTCAACACGATTATAAAAACACACCTTTATAAATTTCCCGAGAACTTTCCCCTTCAATAGTTTCTAAGGCAAGACAACGCCTTTCCAGGAAATTAATAAATTCTTCACATGTTGGCAACACTGAATTTGAAAAAGAGGCATTTCTTTCTAACTCATAGGCCTTATGAGTTTGGTAGTCTAACTTTTGAGTAAAAAGAAAAACAAGCAGTACATCCCACTCCTTAACAGGCAAACCCAAAACTGTCAAAGAATTCATATGTTGTCGAACATGAGTTAAAAAGTTTCTTATTTGTTTACCCGAACCCTTTGCAAGGTTAGGTGTATCCAACATACCCCTTAGGTGAGCATTAATAACTACCAGTTTATTTTCATACCTACTCTTAAGCAAATTTAAAGCATGTTTATAATTGTCATTTGTTAAAGTGAGGTCATTTATTAATTTTAATGCTTCTCCAGATAAAGCGCCCTTTAAATATAAAAATTTTTGAACCTCATCTACAGCATACGTTAAAATACAAATATGCCCAGCCAAACAGAGAAGATTGGAGAAGAATCAAGAGAGAGTGGAGCAGATCCTTTCGTGAAAGTTCGTACGTCAAATTTCGTTGCCGATTAGCTAAGGAAATTGAAAATCAACGGATTGGGGCAGAGAATAATTAAAAGTATGTTAATATAGTTGTATAATATAGTAATTTAATATTCATTTCTCTATGGATTGGGGATTGGTTTTCTTTAACTTAACCTATATTGCACATTTTATTTGCTTTGCTTGCTTCCTAATAATTGATTTAATTATCAACAATTATATCAACTTTATGACTATTTGAGTAAAAATTCATAGTGTATAGTGTTGAGTGTTTACTGTTTAGTGTTTAAGTTTCATTACCTTTCAATAAACTTGCCAGTGTTTCTTAGTGTATAATTTCCTTCCACTTAAACCTATATTTGCACTTATCTGTTGCTGTCTGTTAGACAATTATGGCATCACTAAGGTAAGATACATATAATTTTTTTAGTTCTAATTTGAATAATTATTTATTTTACAGTCAACAAAATGCAATCTGTGAAGTTTGTGATAAGGAATTTTCAAGCACATCTACCAGAAACAGGCATTGGAAAAAGTTTCATCCTGAATTTGTTGGGAAGGAACAAATAAAACACATTATAATGTCCAATGTGTACTAATGATATCCAGACATTTTCATATTTTAACTGTTTAAACAAACATTTGCTTGATATTCACCATATAACTGTCAAAGAATCAATTTTAAATTTTAGGAATTTTGAAGAATTCACATATTGGAGGGCACAAGATAATAGGGAAGTAGATTATGATTGTCAGACCCGAAACAAGTTTAAGAATGGGGAAGAATACATATTTTACAATTGCAACAGGAGTGATATCAGAGGTTGTACAAAGTCTTAGTGTTCATTATCAAACATACATAAGTATGTTTTGTTGTGTTTACTTTTAGGATTTAATAGCGCGTGCAAAGTGAGAAGTCTGGGGGAAGCATTCGCATTCAAGGAACATGTCAACAAGACCAAACTCAAATAGCTATCAGCATAAAATTGTAATAGAAGCCCATAACAAAGCCGAAAAAATGAATGGTAAGGTAGAATTTTTAGAATTTGGAAAATTTAAAGTACAAAGTGTTTCGGTAAGTGGTAAGTTCTATGTTGTGTCTTGTCATGAACTAGGTGATGAGCAATGTCGCACTGGATACTGTAACATCTGTAAAATATGTTTTCATAAATACAGATGTGAGTGTCCAGAAAATTCTGTCTAAACAATACTTTGTAAACATATACATGCTGTAGCCATTTTTGAGCAGAGGAGCGAGTTTGTTGTAGGTTCCCCAACTGTGAGGGAAGAGGAAGAGGATAATGTTTTGTTTGTTGATCAACCCACAACTAGCCAAATCAATTATCAGGAGGATGTAAACCATTTTATTCAGGAGAGTTCAAAAATGAAAGTCTGGATGGACTTTGAAGAAAATCGAGAAGTAGTTTGAGTAAAATATAAGTTACATTTTTATTAAATCGTTTATACTTATTTTAAGATGCAAGAAATTTGTAGCTATGGTAAAAGTTTAGATAAAAATGCATTTGCCAGATTTATGGCTGTAATCAACAAATTTAAAAATAAAGAAGTGGAGGAAGAAAATTCTCAGGGCATTGAAAAGAAAAGAAAAATTGAAAAACAAATGTGCTATCCAAATAAAAAATAAGCTAGATTTCTTTGTGTATTTAATGGCTAGATAATATTTGAATTGTAGCTATTTTTTTATGTTTGTATTATAGCTGTGAAGTTAACAAAAATAGGATGTGGTATTTTATATGGTATTTTGTGTTATAATCAGTATAATATAACTAAGTATATTTTTTGTAAGGTTTTGGTGCAGGCTTCAAATTGTAAATACAAATTTTATGTAAATAGTTTTTGTAAGGCTTAATTTGGTGTAGGTTTCAAATTTTAAAAACAAATTTTAAGACGTCATAGGTGTTGGTTTCTGTATAACTATTTTTATATCTTTTATTTTAAGACTAAAATGTTAGCTTATTTTGTATGTTAATATTCAACTAATCATTTTCTATTACATTTTGTTTGCTACGTTTTTAATATTTTTTAGGGTGCAGAAAAGCTAATTGGATTAACTTGAAATTGACATGGAACGAGGGGGAAGATCCTCTGTGAGTATATATTTATTAATTAAAATGTATACAGAGCAGTAAACTAACTTTTTTATTTATCTACTCATCCACCTATTAACCAATTAATTTATCAGCTCTACACACCAATTCAATTTCGTATCACCCCATTTTTAATATTTAACTAACAATAATAATTAAATAATTCATACATTGCGCTTACACGTACCGCTATACCAAATGATTAACAAATTTCGTCATTAAAAGAGATAATTTGCTATAGAAACCAAATTTGGCAAGTATTTTGAATTTGGCGGTTCGCATACCACGCCCTCGCGGATGCCGAAGCGCTCTCATTGGCTAGGCATATTTGTATTTTAACGTATGCTTATACCACCTACCTTCCCTATTTTGAAAAAATGGGATCGTCCACTTTGAATTTTAAACAGCTGTTTACCAGTTTAAAGCGGAGAACACATATACGCGATCACGACCACGATCGCGATGGCGATCCTTGCGTTCAGAAGAGGTGGACACATATCCGCGATCGCGATTAGGCTCAGTCGAAGTGCACGCATACATAAACAGCTTATTTTAAATCTGAGGGCGGGTTAAAAGTGTCAATGGAGGATTTTGAGGAAGAGGCACTACTTCTTGCAATATTATTGGATGAAGATGAAAATTGCAGTAATGATAGGCGAAGGTAATCTCAGATTGTCTAATTACTTCTCGTCCATTAGACAAGAATCCACTTAGGTTATTCTGTTTTTTTAGGATAAAAAGACGGAACGTTTGGGTACACGAGATTAATAAAAAACGTAAGGACGAAGGCGAATTTCATAGGTTATATCCTGAGCTCCGTAGAGACGAAAATCGATTCTATACTTACTTTAGAATGAATTTTGAATGTTTTGATGAAATAATAAATCTTATCAAGGACGATATTACAAAACAAGAAACTACATTTAGAGAACCGATTGGCGCAACAGAACGATTAGCCGTCACATTAAGGTAAGTCATAAACATTTTGTAAGCAAGTTTATTATTCCAAAGTAATATAAAGAAATTAAAGAAAAAAACACATTTTATGGAGTTAGATGGTGGTTTTACACAGATCCTCATACCAAGTTGCACCGGAAGAATTCAGGTCATTAGAACTTCCAGGTAGATTGCTTGGGTTTGATAATTCGTGATAGGAAGATTCATTGTCAAATGGAGATCGCAAATCCATTTCGTAAGATGAAGAAGCGGAAGCCCTTGAATAACTTGTCCCTGGCCGGCTTTGCTCCTGAGCTTCCTCCTCCTGTGCGAGTTCTTCTTCCATAATTAATTTAGTAATTTTAAATTTAATTACAGTCTGCCGTCGATTCGATAGTCTCTTCACGCTTGCAGCATATCCTTGAAATGTTAGATCTATGCTGTTGCAGTTACTTTTGATGTCAGAGTGCCTTTCATTTAAGTACTTAATAACTTTATCAGCAGATGATGAATTGTTGGGTGCTGGAAGTTCCATCGATTTTCTTTTTTTCTCTGGTCTTCGATTATGACATGAAATTTGCTTCGATGTTTCTTGGTCAGTACTTGCTTCGCTTAGTATGTTTTCAGTCATTTGTGTAGCTTCATTTTGAACGTCAGATGCTTCAATTTCTTCACTTACTCCTATGTTGGTATCAGCAATATTAGAATCTGTTACAGCAAATTATAAGAAAGGTCGAAAACTTTCCATATGCTGTGCCCAAGGCCAGGCTTTATAGCGAGAGATCGACTTAGCTGCTTGTCCAGTTCGGGTTTTCTCGGAGCGTAAGTGTTTTGAGAAACAATCCTTCAAATTTTTCCAGCGCTTCTTTAAATCGTCGCCTGCAAATAAAAATAGTACACCATTAAAACATGCCCGTTTAAATAAATCTAAATTAACAATGAAATATTTTTTGCTAATACCTTTTGCTGAAATATTTTTTATGTCATCATAGTTACCAGACATATTAAATGCTATATAATACCCTAGGGCATTAACAGAAATAACTAATTAATAAATCATTCTAAAACCTCTTAAATTCTTTATTGTATAAGTCTTTTGACTGCTTGGGAATGAGATTTGCCACAGCTTTGGCAGCATTTAGGGAGGTTTTATTCGATATTTATGAAAAATTTATGATTTTATATGAAATTAATTAAGTTTTGACTTTGACACTTAACAATAATGAACACACTTTGTTTATTTAGCAACTATGTAGGTAAAAATTTCGTGATTTTAATTTTTCTTTTAATTTAACTTGGAATTTTATGAAGTAGGACATAAAATATGGTATGTACCACGGGCATTACTTGATGTCTATATCCTCGGGCAACTCACAAATCGGGCCAAAGGCCCTCTGCTTTGTAAGATTGTTGCCTTCGGGGGCACAAACATCTTCATAATACCCTTACAACATAAATAACTATTGGTATCAGAAAGAGAGATTTAAGACACCATATTTTTTCTAGATTTTTGGCAACCGGCGACTCTTACAAAACAATCGGTCACAGTTTTCGATTGGGATTTTCAACAGTTGCTATAATTGTTGAAGAGGTTTGCACTGTTATATGGAGTAAACTGCAGCCAATTTATATGCCAGAGCCCACACAAGAGCTATGGGAAAAATCAGTTTTGGGCTATGAAAACCTATGGCAGTTTCCCAACTGTTTAGGAAGCATAGACGGGAAGCACGTGACAATCAGGTGTCCCCAAAATAGTGGATCAAATTATTTTTCCTACTTAAAAAAATTTTCAATTGTTCTCATGGCGATTGTTGACCCTGAATATAAATTTATTTGTGTAGATGTTGGTGCCTATGATAAAAATAGTGATGGAGGTATCTTCGAGCAATCTGCTATGGGAAGAAGATTTGAAAATGGCACATTTAATATTCCTCCTAACAGGCCATTTGCCGGTAAAGATGATGAGGTTCCATGTGTTTTGATAGGCGATGAAGCTTTTGCCTTAAGTACTTACTTAATGAGACCATTTCCCTACAGACAAGCGAGATATGACCGTAATAAAGAAAAATTCAATTACCACATCTATGTAAAGCTCGTCGCGTTGTGGAAAACGCTTTTGGCATACTGGCACACAAATGGAGATTTTTTTTAGACCCTTAGAAGTAAAAGTTAGCACGGCTACAAAGCTTGTAAAAACAGCCTGTGTATTACACAACTTTTTACGGGAAAAAAATATTGACCAAAAATATTTTAATCTACAAGAACACAATGATATGCCAGTACAGGTATTCCATCCCTTGCCAGTTGATAGAAGAAAAGCGGTAAACCTAGCGTTTGGGATACGTGAAAAATTTGTTTCCCATTTCAGTAATTTGTAAAAGTATGTCACTCATAATAATCTTACACATATTATGTCCAAAAGTATGGAATTGTTAAGTATTTTTCTTGATATTTGAGATTTTACTTCTTGGTTTATTTAAACATACTTTAATTACTTTACAACACGACTTGAACAGTGTACAGGGTGTCTCCAATTCGTGCCTCAACATGGGGAACTCCGTAACTATGGGTGATCTCCATAACAGGGTTGGTTAAATTAGACAAAAGTTGCGCATTTTTAGGCCTAACTATCGTTAGGCATATTGCCATTGCCGGCATATTTGCCATTTAAAAGATTAATAAAACCCGAACGGTCCCGAAGATAAAAAGAAAAAAAAAAACAAAATGTTGAAAATTTGATTTAATGTTTTTCTAAGCTTCTTTGTGATCTAATTTTAAAATACGACGATAGTTTTTTCAATTATCTTCGGAACCGTTCGGGTTTTATTAATTTTTTAAATGTTATATTATTAGGCTCAAAATTTCGCAACTTTTCTATAATTTAACCAACCTCCCATAGTTACGGAGTTCCCCATGTTGAGCCACGAATTTGAGACACCCTGTACAATAAATTAATTTATTTATTTATATGTGTAGCTAAGTATAAATTAACAAATATATTATGTGTATACAAAACAATAGTTTATTACTTACCAGTATGATGATTTCCCATATCCTTGGCAATGTCGTCCCATACTTTATTTTTAATACGAACATTCTTATAATCACGATGTGCCATATCGAATAAAACATCATGTTTCTTTACATGTTCAATAAATTCTTCCGTGAAATCGGCCATTTTTTAACTTACGATCCGCGATCAACGTAACCTGCTGCGTTTGATCGCCGCTGCTCGCTTTCTGGCGAGGAACGCGCGATCGAACGCTGCAGAACGCCACCGTATCGCTAACAGGTCGCGACAAGTATGTGCGGCTACATTTCTTTACTTTGGACGCGTCTGATCGCCATCGTGATCGTGATCGCGATCGTGGTCGTGATCGCGTATATGTGTTCTCCGCTTAACCCAACTTTTTGTGTTATTGTGTTTTGGCAGTCGTTCTTGAAGATATCCAAATCGTAATTTCGTGGTTTTTGTGGTTGTTTTGTACAATTTTTTATTCTTAAGAATGGAAAATGAAGAAGAAAATAATGTATTCGAAGGATATAAGTGCACTGAAAATACATTACCTAGCAATTTCAATAATATTATTGTATCAAACGAAGGAAATATTATGAAAATTCGTTGCTTTTTGAAAATTATGGAAGATATTAACCAATGGGTGTCTGATTTCGGTGAAATATCTTGTACTCATTGGAATATGCGACGTTCTGTTTCTCATGGAGAACGAATTGTTTGTAAGTAAGTAAAGAATAATAATAATTAATAATAATAATAATAATATGTAGCTACGATTTTGTTAAAATTTAAATACATCACTTTTATTTATTTATATTGTGACACCAGTACTTTTGTTTAGAAGGTTGCCATTGATTAGAAAAGGGTTCTAATCAATTGAGGCCCTATAGACTGTAAAATTTATAGGTTGCGATGGTTCATGTACCTTTGGACGGTTTTACACCACAGCCTGCTGACTTAGCACGAAAAATATAAAAGTGATTGAATTAAATTAACAGTAAAAAGACTTACCTAGGGGTCAGTCAGGATCAGGATAACACAAGAGGTTTTTGCGGAAGGCCGCGCGAATACTGGTCGTAAAATGGTTATTAACAGTAAGACGATCTAGTACCGAGTGTTTTTCACCTCGATTCCCCGCGTTAGTCTTTTCGGTACTTGCGTGTGACGTATTATTTGGGTATGTACCAGGTTTGTAGTAAAAGTATAGAATAGCAAGTAAGGAAATATTATAGGGAGAGGCGAGGAAACAAGGCAAATCTCGACATTCATTATGTAAAACAAAAAAAAATATTAGCAGCAAGAAGCGATACTTTGAATGCACTTAAGAATATAACTTATAGAACTAAACTAAATCAAACTAAGTATTAAACTAATCAATAAAGTGAAATTGAGATGACTACAAGAACAGAACATTCCCGCGCCCATGAAAACCAAGGGGTTTTCATGAAACAATAAATAAATTATTGGTTTGGAAGTGGGCATAATTTTACCAAAGGTCTTTTAAGTATACCTTTGGCTGTCCGTACTGTTGCCACTCTAGGAACCCCGTCCTTGCCCAAAGTAACTTCCGCGATTCGACCAAGAATCCAGTGTAAAGGCGCCGAATTATCATCTTTAATAGCTACCATAGTACCCGGCTCTACTCTACCTATTGCATTATGCCATTTGGCTCTTTGTTGCAAAGTATGTAGATATTCACAATGCCACCGCCTCCAAAAATCACGATGCAGTCTAAGTAAAAGCTGCCAACGCGTAAGGCGATTAATATTTGTGTTAGTAAAGTCCGGATCGGGAAGAACAGTTAAGGGTTGTAGGGTCAAAAAATGTCCAGGAGTAAGTGGCAATAAGTCTGATGGGTCTGAACTTATAGGGGAAAGTGGTCTTGAATTAAGTACCGCTTCGATTTGTATAATTACCGTATTAAACTCTTCATATGTGAGTATCTGAGTTCCTACTACCCGTACTAAGTGAGTTTTAATGGACTTAATATTTGCTTCCCATATACCACCCATATGGGGGGCAGAGGGGGGATTAAAATGCCACGTAATTGGTTCAACTTCGGCAGATTTTAAAAATATTTGACGTAAGTATTTTTCACTAGCAATAAAATTTGTACCGCAATCTGAATATAAGTTAAGTACTTTTCCGCGCCGTGCAACAAATCTGCGAAGTCCCGCCAAAAAAGCCTCTGCACTAAGGTCCGATAGCAACTCCAAATGAACACCTTTTGTACTAGTGCAAATAAATAAGCATACGTATGCTTTATGCACTTTAGCACCCCTTAATCGGCCAATAGTAATTGGAAACGGTCCACACAAGTCCAGGCCGCAGTTAATAAAAGCTTTGGAATTTGCGGATACCCTGAACTTAGGTAAATTACCCATAGGGGGTTGATATGGTTTCGGGTTAACCTTCCAACAAATATGACATTTATGGATTACTTTACGAACTATTCTCTTTGCTGAGATTATCCAGTAGTTTTGAAATAGCAAATTTAATGTGGTTTGTATACCACAATGTAAGTAATTAAGATGTAATTCATTTATAAGTAAGGACGTAAATTTACAATTACCTGGTAAAAGCAAGGGAAATCTTTTATCGTACGACAAATCGGAGTTATGGAGTCTACCACCAACCCTCAAGTAGCCCTCTTTATCTAAAAAAGGTCTTAATTTCTGAAGACTTTTCGAAATACGTTTATTATGTCTAAGCAATGTAATCTCTTCAGCAAAATAGAGATTTTGGATGAATTTTATAAGTAAGTAAAGAGCATTATTTAATTCTGATAAAGTAAGATAAGAAGTATTTAAAACTGTCGCTTTAATTTTAAAGGACTGGAAATTCTTAGAAGCCCGCAAAATATAAGCTACAATTCTTTTAATCTTTGGCAAGGAATTATATTTATCAATTAAAGATTCAATAAAATGAGGAGATTGCTGTGTTATTAAAGTATTTAAAACAGTCTTTCTCTTCTCAAAATTAAAAGAATCGATACTAGGAATTTCAAATTTTGTAAATGACCATTCCTCTCTGTTTTGTAATAAAAAACTGGGCCCGTTCCACCAAAGAGAAAAATCTGCGAGCTCAGAGACACATAAACCTCTACTTCCACAGTCGGCTGGATTCAGTTCAGAGGGAACATGGTGCCAATATTCGGGTGGCAATTTTTCTTGAATATAAGAAACGCGGTTGCTTACAAACGTTTGCCAATGGTGAGGAGAACTTTTAATCCATGTTAAGGCAACAGAACTATCAGTAAATGAAAATATGTTGGTAAATTTAATTTTATGTGAGAAAATATTCAAAACATAATGCATTAATTTGCTAAGCAAAACAGCGCCAAGTAACTCAAGTCGCGCTAAAGTTACTACCTTTAGAGGGCTTACTTTAGATTTGGCACAGACAAGGTAGGTTTTATAAAGAAATTCTCGGGAGAAAAATACACGAATATATACGACAGCACAATAAGCACGTTCTGACGCATCGCAAAAACCAAACAATTCGTGTGATTTAGACTCAGTAACATCTACTTGACGTGGAATTTCAACCAAATGCAAATTATTTAATTCCGTCTTAAACTTATTCCATTTAGTAATAATGTCAGAGGGTGGTCTTTCGTCCCAATCAATACCAGCAATCCAAAGAGATTTTATTAGTAATTTAATAGAAATTGTAATAGGGGTAAGATAGCCACAAGGGTCAAACACCCTAGCACAGTGACTGAGTATAGTACGTTTTGTACATCCCGTATCATCAATAATGACTTTATAGAAAAATGAATCTCGAATAGGATTCCATTTTAGACCCAAAATTTTTAAAGTTATATTTTCTTCCTGATCGAACGAAATGTCTTGGGCAACATGTGTTTTAGGTAAAGTTTTGAGTAGCAAAGGACAGTTACTGGCCCATTTTCGTGCCTCGAACCCACCCCTAGACAAAAGTTCAACCAATTGATTTTTTATAGCAATTAATTCCTCAGGGCTGCTTCCACCCCCGTTTAAATCATCCACGTAACTTGATGACTTAAGAATGTCTGACGCTAAAGGAAGATCTTTATAATCATCTGCTAACATAAGAAGGGTGCGGATGGCTAAAAATGGGCTGCAAACTACTCCAAAAGTAACAGTATCCAATTGGTAGTGTAAAATAGGCTCATTGGGAGAAAAACGCCAAAGAATTCTCTGGTAATTACGATCCTTCGGATTCAGTAAAATGTTTCTGAACATTTGTTTTAAATCACAAGTAAAGGTATATTTATGCAATCTAAAATTAAGCAAAAGACTAAGTAAATCTTGTTGCAATTTTGGTCCCGTATGCAAAGCTTTATTCAAAGATAATTTATTGCTGGCACAACTGCTAGCGTCGAAAACTACACGCAGGGGTGTACTTGTCGAATCCTTTTTAAAAACTGCATGGTGACTTATATAAAAATAATTAGAAATTTCGGAACAAAAGGGTTTAGTAACTTCTTGTAAATGATTATTATCTAAATAATCTTTAATTACGTCTGAGTAAGAAGCATGAAAGTCTTTGTCTTGTAAGAACCGTTTTTCAAGAGATAAAAATCTACGTAAAGCCACACTGTAAGTATCACCAAAATCAGGGGCTGTTATTTTAAAAGGCAAAGAAACTACGTAACGTCCCGATTCGGTTCTGTAAGTTGTGTTTAAAAAGTAGTTTTCACAATATTCATCATCCTTAGATTGGGCATGAATCTCTGGTACTTCTTCAATTTGCCAAAAATTTTGTAGTGTTTGATTTAAATTATTAGTACTACATGTGGTAAAAAACGTATTTATCGTTTTATTTGGTTTTTCATAGGAAGTTTTGCCAGTTATAGTCCACCCAAAGTAAGTTTTAATGCATACTGGTTTATCTGGACCGTCATCAATTTTACCATCTTGTAAAATATATGGAAAAATATCATTTCCAAGCAAAAGATCGATTTGAGATTTTTTATAAAAGTAAGGGTCCGCCAATTGCAAATCCGAAGGAAAAGTAAAGTTTTCTTTTGAAAAGGAAACAGAAGGTAAATCGTCGCATATTTTATCCAAAATAACGGCATCAAGTGAAAGGGTATGACTTGAATTGTAAATTGATGAAATTATACAATGCACGCCCTTTTTGGCAGTAGCATACATAGAATTAAGACCATGCAGGGACATAGATATATTAAATTTGGATAAATGTAATTTATTAGCACAATTTTTAGAAATAAAACTGGGCTGAGCTCCACCGTCAAGAACGGCTCTAAAGGTATGCCATTGATCAAAGGCATCTTTAATTTTTACTAACACAGTAGCAAGCAAAACTTCCTGATCATTTATTAGTACACCCACAGTAGAAGCTTTAGAAGTAGATGGCATTGGACTTTCAAGATTCCTAGTTGCCTCGACCGGCAAATTTGAATTTAAATTCTTATTAATGTTAAACTTTTCATTGTTTGATTTAAAACACAGTAAGGTATGATGCTCTTGATTGCAATTGCGACACCGTTTTTCAGATGTGCACCGACTTACAGTGTGAGCACTTGCAAGACAATTTACACAAGCCTTTTGGGTTTTTATGAAATCAAATCGATCCCTTGTTGTTTTAGAAAGGAATGACGGGCATCTATAAATTATGTGAGAGCCTTTGCAAAGAAAACATATAGAATTAAAATTTGATTTCTGGCTGTTTGTGAATAAAGCAGAACGGTATTTTGGTTTATTTACATTAAAGGAGTTTTGTGAATTACGAACATTATTATTTGAGAAATTTTGTCTAGAAATCGAGGGTTTAGAATTTTCTTGAGAGTTAGATTCGTATAAAATTGACTCAAGTGCAATGCATTGCTTTTGCAAAAAATGCTTGACTGCCTCATATTTCGGTACGTCATTAGACGCGTGAAACTGTTCAAAGGCTTTTCTTGTTAAAGGATCTAATCTATTAAGCAGCATATAAACAAGAACAAAATCCCATTGATCAATTTCAAATTTTAAATTTTTAAGAGCACATACATTTTTGTTAAAAGTATCTAATAAATTTCTTAAAGAAAATGCACTCAGAAGACATGCGCGGGCATTCTTCAATTAATTTCCAATAAGTAAAGGCCTGAAGGCGTCTATTACTGTATCTTTCTATTATGGTGTTGTATGCAATAGGATAATTTTCATTAGTGATTAAAATATCAGCAATGAGATCACGAGGTTGTCCCTTTAGGGCACCTAATAAAAAATTAAACTTCGCGATATTACTTAAATTGCGTTTGGAATGGACCATAATAGCAAAGCTTTGATGAAATGTGGGAAATGTAGTTATATCTCCATTAAAAGTAGGTATATCGAGCCGACGCAAATGATCAATCTCGTGAGAGTATTGTAAAGTAGGACCAACAGGGCGGATAGAAGTATCCAGGACACCATTTTCCTCCAGCGGCAATTCAAAAAGTTGATAAAAAATTGTATCAATTTCATGGCAACGTTTAACAAAATCTAAACCTGTTTTTTCCTCAACCTTAATCTCGTCTGGAGAAGTTACAAGTAAAGTGAGTATGGAATTATGGTGTTTCTCGAAATCCTTCTTAATTTTTGCCAAGCTTCTGTAACATATTTTAAATGAAAGTAATTCCGATGAATCAACAAGAGCTAATGCCGCAGCCTCTTTCACCAAAAAGAGTTGGGATATTGCACTTTGCCTTAAGGCTTTTGATTTTAAAATCTTATCATTTGCTGAAGAAGTCATGGTAAGGTTTTTTTTTTTTTTTTGTAAACCCCCAAAATCACTCCAAATCCAAAAATCTCAGAGTAAAAATGTTACCTCTTTTATGAATCCCTGTGCTATACGCGTAGAATGAAATAAATGGAAAATAAAAAAGAGGCTCCACCTTAACGAAGAGCAAAAAAAAAGATCACTCAAAAGTATCACTTTCCGAAAATCCCCGGTAAAGAAACACAAATAATAAAATTCATCACCAAAAGAAAAAAAAACCCGGCCTTGGCGTATACAATGCAAACGTTATCTTAGCAACGGAATGCAACAAAACCCAACTAAATTTAGCTGATCTCGGAGCGGCCGAAAGAAGTATTTTATATATAAATTATATTTGTATACAGTATAGTACAGTATAAGTATAGTAGAGTAGAGCTGGACTGGTTATGCAACCAAATAAAAGCAAATATAGATTTCCCGATTAGTGGAAACAGTATTCTAATAACAGTAGTAGCAATTATGTAAAAATGTAAAAATAAAGGTTATAATAATTTTATCGTATAACTTTCAAAAGTTTTAGGCAAAATCGTATTTTAAATTATGCAAATTAATAGTAAAACTAAATCGTATTCATGAAGTAGCACTCAAAGTATATATGGTGAGCAAACTGAAGTACAGAAAATCGTCCAAAGTTTTTTTTTTTTTTTTTTTTGAAATTAATACAAGCAATTTAGAAAGGGGCACTATCCGGCTCGAAGGACCATGTTTAGAAGGTTGCCATTGATTAGAAAAGGGTTCTAATCAATTGAGGCCCTATAGACTGTAAAATTTATAGGTTGCGATGGTTCATGTACCTTTGGACGGTTTTACACCACAGCCTGCTGACTTAGCACGAAAAATATAAAAGTGATTGAATTAAATTAACAGTAAAAAGACTTACCTAGGGGTCAGTCAGGATCAGGATAACACAAGAGGTTTTTGCGGAAGGCCGCGCGAATACTGGTCGTAAAATGGTTATTAACAGTAAGACGATCTAGTACCGAGTGTTTTTCACCTCGATTCCCCGCGTTAGTCTTTTCGGTACTTGCGTGTGACGTATTATTTGGGTATGTACCAGGTTTGTAGTAAAAGTATAGAATAGCAAGTAAGGAAATATTATAGGGAGAGGCGAGGAAACAAGGCAAATCTCGACATTCATTATGTAAAACAAAAAAAAAATATTAGCAGCAAGAAGCGATACTTTGAATGCACTTAAGAATATAACTTATAGAACTAAACTAAATCAAACTAAGTATTAAACTAATCAATAAAGTGAAATTGAGATGACTACAAGAACAGAACAACTTTCTTTTGGGGGTTGTAGCTTCTTATTAATACTACTGTGTTGGGCTTTAATGAACAGATGGTATATTGAGTTGCCTAGATGTTATAATTCTGGTGTCTACGTGACAACTAACTATTAGTACATTTTAATAGCTATGCAATTACAATAACACACTATGCTGAGTCGTTGTTTCCCAGCCCACGCGCGCTTCGGATGTCTAGCTCGTACAGGGTGGTCTCTCAAATAGGTGGCCTGTCGTCACACACCCCCTTCTTGAAAGAAAAACGTCGACCTCGACGTTTGATGAGCATCGACCTCTCGTCAGCGTTTGTGTTCTGGACTGCAACGATCAACATCTATAACAAAAAGAAAAAAAAACAGCAGTATACTTCTTTAAAACACACAAAATAAAATAAAGAAACAATAAACTTATTTCATAACTTAAACCTAGTTTAACTTTTCCCTAACATCTGGGTAGCCACGGACGACTGAGAAGCGCTCAATGAAATCCCGGTCATTTCATTAATCGTATCAATTTCCTCCGTGTTACCTTTCGTTTCTCTTAAACGTCTATCTTTCACATATTTAAAGCAAGCCCAAAAAATAAAAACAATTATCAATAAAATTAGAACGGCAGCGTTTACATCATTTAAAATTACACTTACTTCGCTCATTGCCGTTGCTACTGGAGTATACCCTAAACCTAATAAATATGGATTTCTTATAATTACTACAAAAAACAAAGCGGTACTCTCACGAGATGTGTTCGTAAGCAAATTCCCAGTATAATGATACCTAAAACTATACATTTTATCACTACCTATATACTTAGCTTCCAGCATATCTGGCATTATTTTGCTTATATTTGGATTTTCAAAAGTTGGTAAAGATTGCTTCCAATTATCGTTTAAAATTACTCGAGTCGTCTTACTAAGCAGCTTTAATAAATTCATTTGTATTATTTTAAATACAAATTACAAAACTCAATAATAACTACCTTATTGTTATTCCAATAATTGCTACCAATTAGCATAAATAAAACCTACATATAACGCGCCATAATTATGATTTCAACATAACTAAAATAAAATTTTATGCTTACTTTTAACGTAAATGACCTGTACTATATTTACACCTAATTATGATCGATCTACATATTTCTTCATACGCTCCACGTGGATGGTATCTTGTACATTTTTATTATTCTTTTTAATTTTAATCTGATAATTGACGTCACTTATTTTGTTTATCACTTCGTAGGGTCCAAACCACCGATGTAATAATTTTTCAGATTTGCCCTTTTTTCTTATAGGGGTATATACCATAACCATATCCCCTTTTTGATAAACAACTTGTCTTTTGCTTTTATCAAATCTTTCTTTTTGTCTTTGTTGTTCTGTTGCTATTCGCCTAAGGGTTTCCTCCCTCGTACTCTGAATTCTTCGTAATAACTCTTGAACATCCTCATCCCTACTATTTTCGACTCCTAATGCAACGTCAATTGGCAACCTCGCTTCTCTTCCATAAACTAAAAGAAATGGCGAGCATTTCGTTGTTTCCTGAGGTGCGGTGTTATACGCAAAAGTTACCAAATTTACATATGTGTCCCAGTCTTTTTGGTTCGTACTCACATACATTGCAAGCATGTTCGCTAACGTACCATTGTAGTGTTCGCATAACCCATTTGTACGTGGGTGGTAGGCCGTGGTTGTGGAGGGATAACTGCCTATTCCTCGTAGCAGTTCGGTTACTAATTGGGATGTAAAACATTTTCCTCGATCTGTTATAATTTGATCCGGGCATCCATGCTGACAGATGATGTAGTCTAACATAAAATTTGCTACCAATTTTGCTGTACCATTTTGCATTGGTTTTGCTATAGCCCATTTTGTTGCGTAACAAATTGCAGTTATAATAACGGTCCCAAGATGTCAATACCTATTTTAGAGAATGGTAATCCTACTTTTATAGGTTGCATTAACCCTTGAGCCGCTTTAGGAGGACTTCTACGATGTTGACATTGAAGACATGATTTTACATACTTTTCAACCTCCTCATACATTCCAGGCCAAAAATAGCGACTTTTTATTTTACCAAATGTTTTCGCAAAACCTAAATGTGCACCGCTCAAACAATCATCGTGACACGATATTAAAATATCAAGTTTCATTTTCTCAGGTATCACTAAAAGTTTGGTGGAGCCGGTTTTGCAATTAAATTCTTTTTTATACAGCAAATCCTCCTGTATTAAATAACTTCGTGCCATTTTACGTATTTTGCTTTCTGCGGCGTCAGGATTTTCAAGTGCACACCTTATTTTATTTAGCAACGAATCTTCCTGCTGTAATTGTTTAACATTTATCGAGTTCAATGACATCACGGGTAATTCGTTGACGTTATTGTAATTTTCCTCTGCTTGTGTTATGGGATTGCGTGATAAACAATCCGCGTCTTGATGTTTTTTACCATTTTTATGCACAATTTCATATTGAAAATCTTGTAATTTTATAGCCCACCTAGCTAAGCGTCCTGCCGGATCTTTGTTATTATGTAACCAACATAAAGCGTGATGATCTACGACTATTTTAAACTTATTGCCCCATAAATAATGGCGAAAAGTCGTCACACCATACACTACGGCGGCACATTCTTTTTCAGTAGTATTCCAATTTATTTCGGCATCAGATAATCGTCTGGATGCGTATGCAATAGGGTGGCTGCCTGAGGCATCTGTTTGTAAAATTACAACACCTAACCCGTAAGAACTTGCATCCGTATGCAATTCAATAGGTAAAGTTTCACAAAAATGACTTAGCACGGGTGACTTAGTTAAGCATTGTTTTAACTTATTAAATGCTTCTTGTTGTTCTAATTCCCAAGCAAAATTAATATTTTTTCTAGTTAACAAATTTAAAGGTCTTGCAATGTCAGCGAAATTTTGAATAAATTTTCGATAATAGTTAGCTAATCCTAAGAATGATTGAACGTCTTTTACGCACGTGGGGATTGGAAAATCAGAAACAGCTCTAACTTTTTCGGGATCGGGGGAGATACCTTCGGTTGAAACTACGTGTCCTAGGACTTTAACTTTACTTTGAGCTAAACTACATTTTGATGGTTTTAATTTTAGGTTCGCGCTTCTAAATCTCTCAAAAACTTTACGTAAATTCTCCAAATGGCTTTCAAAATTCTCCCCTTTAACCAGTACGTCATCTAAATACACTAGACAAGTATTCCATTTTAATCCTGCTAAAACTTGATCCATTACTGTAGAAAAACAAGGGGGGCTACTAGCCAAACCAAAAGGCAACACATTAAATTCAAAAAGTCCTTCGGGCACTATAAAGGCTGTTTTTGGTTTGTCTTGTTCAGCCAAGCTTATTTGCCAATACCCCGAAAAACAATCTAAAGAAGAAAAGAAATTTGAACCATCTAGCGCTGCTAATAAATCGTCAATGATAGGTAACGGGTATTTTTCTAAATTAAGCACCCTATTTAGCTTCCTATAATCTACACAAAATCGCCAATCGCCTGTTTTCTTTTTAACTAATACTACTGGCGACGCCCACGCCGATCGCGATGGCCTAATTATACCCGCTTCTAACATTTCATTTACCTGTTTGCTTATTATTTCGCGCTCCCGCGGACTTACGCGATAAGGCACCTGATGAATCGGCGCGACAGTCCCTGTGTCAATAGTATGGTCGCAAATGTTAGTTTTCCCTAATTCTAAATTATTCGTAGCGAAAATATCGACAAATTCTTCTAATAAAATTAGTAGTTCTCTGTAATTATTCTCTTCTAAATTTTCATTTAAATCTATAAGCGACGTTATGGCTTTTAATGAGTTATTTTTACTACTTTCTGATGGAACAACAGAATTCTTTATGTTACATAAATTAACATCACATACTACATTATCTTCCTGTAAAAATACAGGGTAACTCTCGAAAAGTGTATACTTATGATACTCACTAAAATCATTCGCACCTACGCGCGAGAATTCCTTATTTAATTCGCCCAACACGGTATTTTTATAAATGTCTACAGTTACATTAGAGGTGTTTGTTATGCAAATTATCGTCTTCTTTTCGTCAAAATTGATAATTTTACAAGCTCGATTAAAAAAATAGTTAGTGGACGGTGAAAAAAATAGTTTCTTGCTAACGCTCTATTGAAATGCACTGAAACTTTTACTGAACTTTTAGGAGGTATTTTAACAAAACAGAGACTGCGTACAACACTATCTTGCGATGGAGTTTCGTAATCTAATTTACCGAATTTAATAATACGCGAGTCTTTTCCTACTTGCAGTTTTATGGATTTTAGAAGAAAATTAATATCAGCTCTAAATTTGCCATTAAAATCATTTCCTAAAATAATTTTTTCTCCAAAATTTTTAACAACGATGAAGTCAAATGACAACTCTACACCATTTAAAGCAAAATTCAACTTAATCCTACCTAAAACCCACAATAAATGTCCACTAGCTGATTTAATTATCACGCTTCCTACCTTTTCTATTTTACAGTGTCTAACCCAAGAGTAATCAATTAAATTATTCCTGACCCAGTATCTATAATAAATTTTACATTATTTTGACCTATACGTCCGTTAATAATTACTGGCTCTATAAATGTCGTTATGTCAGATACAGTATAAGTACATGATTTTAACTGCCTTTTCTTAAACCTACAATTATTTTTCTTATGGCTATCTAATTTACAGAAATAACAATTCAGCATTAAATTTGATTGAATTTGTTTTGTAGATTGACCGTCGCTTATCGACGGGTATTGCCGTTTTTTGCATAGCAGTTTTTTGCACAGCTATAACACCTTATTTTTCCTTCTGGCGTTCGTACCTCTCTTTTAATGCTAGGATTGTTAAATCCGTTATTTCTTGAATTATGATTAAAATAACGTGGATTATTAAAATTTGACTGTTGCCTACCTGATTGTCTTTCCAGTTGCTGGATTCTCTGCACCAGATCATTCATTTGGTGATGGTTTCCTCTGGCTGTTTCAGGGTAAGGTCCTCTGCTAGTACTCGGCATGGCTCCATCAGGGTACGACTCTCCCGCCAAAAACTCGGTAGTTTCTACTTTCTGCAAGTTCCTTCGAAGAGCCTCTACTGTCGGGTTGTCCATTAAATTTACTTTCTGTAGAATTTTCGGTTGCAGACCTCTTATGATGAAACCATCTTGCTCTCGTTCTTCCATATCTGGATCTACATCATGGCACAATTTCAACATCTCATGATAATAGGACCACAGTTCATCGAGATCCTGCTGCTTTCTAGTTAATAGCCGAACATACACCTGCTCTTGGTCTTTTGTTTTTGTAAAGTTGGCTCTTAAAGACTCTATTGCTTCGTCGTACGTCTCTATATCTTCCTCTATCGTTTCAAAGCATTCTAGAGCTGCACCTTCCAAATAGCATGGTAGTTGGAGAAGTTTAGTCTCCTCAGACCAACGGTTTGCTCTTGCGGCTCTATTAAAATTTTTTATAAATGATGCCACGTTCTCACCCTCTTTTCCTGCGAATACTTTTGGATTTACGGAAGTATAAACTTCCCTTGCGTTTCGGTCTTGACCTCTGGGATTTTCTCCTACTTCGTCATTATCTTGGTTATTAGGCATGTTAACTGTTTGATTACTTCTAACTGGTAGAAGTGATGAGCGGCGTCTATTGGCTCTAGCGTGACTTCTCAAGAACATTCACTACACTCGCACTACACTTTCTAACCATTAACACGTACTCTAGACTTTCTACGACCGACGTTACGTTACGAGTGATCAACCACGCGAACTAGTACTTTAACTGTAGATGTAGATCAGTTTTCGCGAAAGTTACTCTGTACGATAGGATTACCCGGCGCCTCCACCAGTTGTGACACCAGTACTTTCTTTTGGGGGTTGTAGCTTGTTATTAATACTACTGTGTTGGGCTTTAATGAACAGATGGTATATTGAGTTGCCTAGATGTTATAATTCTGGTGTCTACGTGACAACTAACTATTAGTACATTTTATTAGCTATGCAATTACAATAACACACTATGCTGAGTCGTTGTTTCCCAGCCCACGCGCGCTTCGGATGTCTAGCTCGTACAGGGTGGTCTCTCAAATAGGTGGCCTGTCGTCACAATATGACTTGAGATATGACTACACAAAAAATTATGGCAATTTGTTTCTTAAAGGAAGAAATTTGTTTGCCAGCATAGTGGCTTCATGAAAGTTAAAAGAAATAAGAACCAGAAAGGATTGTCAAAAAATGCATATTGTCCTGCAAGTATTCACTTAACTGTTAAGCTAAGCACAAAAAGAACAAGAAACAGCGACCAATATTATTAAGGTAGGTACTATATTTTATAATATTTTTGATCATAATGTTTTTAATAAAATAAATAACTGTAACATTATTGTATTAGCAAGTACTATATTGTATTATTATTTTAGCAAGGATTGCATGGGTTAATTATTATTGATAATAATCATAGTCACACACTTATAACTGCTGAAACGCTTCGATTTTTGAAAGGCAGTGGGAAACTAAAGAACAGGTTTTTTGATTATTTCGATGATAGGATGACCATCAGTGAAGCTATTAACTACCATCAAAAAAATTTTGAGTATTGTGTAGACAAAGAATTGTGCTTAGCAAGTGGAGCCAAAAATCCTACATATAGAACTGTTCAATACTGATACAATCAGTGGAAAACCATAAATTTAGGAGCAAGAACAGGAAGCCAGATATTCGAGGTAAACATATTTAAAATTATTTGTAAAATATTATTAAATTTATACAAACATAAAAAAGTACCCATATTAAATAAAGTAATTTTTGCAGCTATAAAGTTAACCAAATTGGTGAGTTATAATAATGTATTTTGGTCTGGTAGATAATTTTATATTATGACAGTAAAAGTTGAAGGTTAATTTAATAGATTTGACATATTATTTTTTATGTTAAGTTTAAGTAATTTTGAAATTAGTTTTTAAAGTAAATTACATTATAAGTTTAAAGCAGGTTTTTTACTTCATTTGTTATAATAATATTATAAAGCACACATATTTTATAATTGGCATGATGTCTCTGGACAAAATGTAGGTATGTCATACATTATTACATGCATTATCACAATATTTGTTGGTCTTAAAACTTTTGGTATGTACCAAGTATAGCAAGACTAATATAATTGCAGATTTATTATATATTTATAAATTATATTATATATTTATAAATCTCGCAAGTTATTTACCTCTTTTACCAAAATAAATTATAATTAAAACCAGATAAAGAGAAAAGGTACATTTTTAGTTCTCAATTCGTCGCGAAATAACCATACCTCATCTCGATGTTTACTTTTTTCAGTAGAGTGAACTTTTCAGTAGAGCGAAATAATGAAATTAGGTAAAAAGGAGTGATTTAAAAAAAATACATTCTGCAAGGACATTCATTTGATATGCAAATTTATCCAGAATTAATTCGTATAACCATATATGTACATTCAAAATATTAATTGCAGTGGCGCAGAGGATTTTTCTTGATTGATATTTATTATAGAAATACTGAAATAAGAAAGTTGCACATGGTTTATACAGAAGTTTGATATTTTTATTAGGATAATAGTTTTATGGAAACTAGTGTAATGATTTTTTATAGAGTAATATATACATATATTCATATGACTTCCATCATCTAATTGCTAAAGTCTTTATTAATCATTTGTTAAGCTAAATTGTCACATGTGTTTTTTGAGAGTTTTGACATTGTTGCTTTAATCTTTTTTTTGTGTTTTTTTGTTGCGAACAAACGCCTTTGGGGCTCTATATTTTTATTAATTGATATATTCTTTGCTGAAGGCACTAAAGGCATTTCCATAAGTTTTTGATTCTTGATAGCTTCAAGGGTTGGTTTTATTAGTGCTATAATTTTTTTTAATGCAGTCAATTTCTTCAGGTGAATCAACATTTGCAAGGGTTTCTTGAATAAATTGTAAAATTTTCTGTATTTCCTCAATTAAATTACTTTCATCAGTGTGCTGCATGGAACCAGGAGTACTAAGTGACGATATCAGATTTAATGCCTCTTGATCCTTTTCATTGATGTCAATAATGAGATTACTTACAAACATTTAATTTTTTAAATTTTGTAATAATCAGTTTCAAAATTTAGACAAAAACACCAAACAAAAAACTAAACTACAATTATGAAACACCACCTACCATCAAAAATATTACCATGAATCAAATACATCTGCCATCAAATAACAATTGAAATTTTTTTTGATTATTAATTAAATAATTTTTGATGAAGATTAATAGTAATTGTAACCACCCTGACAACCAACAATAATGCAATATAAAGTATGTAATATGGTATCAAAAATGTTTGCACTCTACTATAGTAGACTGCAAACATTTTACAAAAAGTATTAACCATTGTACATGACAATGTACGCAGCTAGGGTACAATATATCATTAAGGCACTTACTACATACTAACACCTAAATTCTAAATTTAAACAAATGTTATATATATTTATCATCTATTTACACCCACCAGATGGTAAATTGGCGTTCATGGTAAATGTAGATATGGTCTAATATTGACTCCATTAGTTTCAGTAAAAAGTTATCTACATTTTATTTAAGATATATTCAATTAATTAATTTTTATTTAAGCTGTGGTTGAAGTTTTAATTACAGTGAAACTTCTCTAACTCGAATCTTCAAGGGACAGACTAAAAAATTCGACTTATGGAAAAATCGACTTACAGAAAAAAACGCCTAATTAAGGGGTTATTGTTTATTAGTACCAAAAAAAGTATTTTCTTCGTATAAAACTAAAATTTTGTATGTTGTATGTGTTATATAATATTGTAACGAAATTCGGGAACACACTTTTATTGTCAACGTCAAAAACACTAACCTAACTCGCTTTGACTGTCGTTTAATTGTTTCCAAGGTAAAAACTGACTAAACAATTAAAACTGAATGATTTGTCACGAAGCGCGTCCTTTTTAAAACCCGATGGAACAGTTTCGAAATATTTAGAATTATCTTCATTGTTTTTGCCCAAAGAGACCAATAATTTTAGGAGAATACTGACAGTCAAAGCAAGCAAGTATACAAATTCTAGAAAGTTAGAACTACAGGGATTTACAATAATATAACCTAAATAACCTAAATTGGGGCCAAAATGGGGCTCTCAAACAAGATGAACTACCTAAAAACTAAACACTATAGATGAAAATAATAAACCAAACGTAAGTAGAACCCTAAAGAAACCCTAAGAATCAAGTTTAACTACACAATACTAATAAAATTGTACAAAAACTAGCAGAATAATTAACGTATTTACATTTTCATAATACTGCTCCCCTCTCAAGTTTGATCGTCCCGATCAAACATGGGACCACCTGAGTCATGATAGGGCGCTAGCCGGACGATGTTTACAATTTTCATCTTCGCTGTCGGATGTCGCTGGATACGGTACACCACGTCGTTGATTCTGGTGACCACATTGAATGGACCTTCCCAATCCTTCTGGAGCTTTGGTGACTTGCCCTTCGTCCTCCGTGGATTGTATAACCAGACTTTATCCCCAGGATTAAAACCGGTAGAATTTGCCTTTATGTCATAACGTGATTTCATTCTGTTACTTTCTAGATGAAGTTTATCCCGTGCTTGTTCGTGAACAATTTGTAAACGCTCTTGTAAATGGTCGACGTACTCCTCCAGGGTTTCAGACTTATGGGGTCTTCCAGTAATAATGTCCAAAGGTAAACGAAGTTCATCACCGTAGACAACTTTTGCCGGGCTTTTTCCAGTTGACTTGTGGATAGAAGAACGATATGCCAATAGGAATGGTTGTATACAGGTATCCCAGTCGGTTTGCTTAGAGTTTACTACCATCCTTAAATAGGTTTCAAATGTGCGGTTAAATCTTTCAACCATTCCATCAGACTGAGGGTGTAGTGGGGTTGTACGGGTCTTATTGATTCCCAGCAACTGGCATACTTGTTGGAATATTTGTGACTCAAAGTTCCTTCCTTGGTCTGAATGTATCTCTCTGGGTACACCAAATCGACAAATCCAGTTCTGGAACAGCACTTCAGCTACTGTCGTTGCTTCTTGGTTTGGAATCGGATAAACCTCGGGCCACTTACTAAAGTAATCCATAGCAACAAGAGCATATCGGTTTCCGGAGCTACTAGTAGGAAAGGGTCCTGCTACGTCTACGGCAATTCGTTCAAAAGGTGCACCAACAAGATACTGCATCATCTTTCCTCTTGTCCGGGTTTTTGGGCCCTTGCTTGACGAACACTGCTCACACTGTCGGCACCAGCGTTCAACATCTTGATGACTGTTCAGCCAGTAAAACCGTTCTCTCACTTTTGCCAAGGTCTTACTAACTCCAAAATGTCCTCCGCCGACACCGCCATGAACAGCTTCAAGGACTTCCGGAATACGTTTTCGAGGAAGGACTGTCAGATATGTCTTTTCTTTTCCATCTACGCTCTCCCAGACTCTTTTTAATAATCCATCTTTTATAACCAATGAATTCCATTGAGACCAATAAGCTTTAAGTTCTGGAGATTTGTCAGAAATGTCTTTCCATTCTGGTTTTGAAATTTCTCGAGATTTCAGTTCGTAAATAAGACCAAATACTGGGTCATCACACTGATCTTGGATTAAACTAGCTACATCCCACTCTTTAGAACTGTGAAGGCCAATACGATTACAAGTAAATATCTCTGGATGCTGTTTTGATTCCTTTTTAAAACAATGTTGACATGTTTCAATACAGGGTCTTCTCGATAAAGCATCGGCATTTTGGTGATATGCGCCTTTCCTATGTTCTATTGTAAAGTCATACTCTTGTAATCGTTGAAGCCACCTTGCTATTTGTCCTTCGGGGTTTTTAAACTGAAACAGCCATTTCAACGAAGCATGGTCGGTTCTAAGGATAAATCGTTGACCATACAAATATTTATGGAAATGTTCAATAGCTTTTACTGCTGACAATAGCTCTCGTCTAGTGACACAATAGTTTCTTTCTGGTTTTGATAATGTTTTACTGAAATAAGCTATTACTTGCTCGCCATTTTCATATTTTTGTGATAGAACGGCCCCAATTCCAACATTACTCGCATCGGTATCCAAAATAAAAGTTTGTCCAGGAATCGGATATGTTAAAATTGGAGATGTGCATAGTGCTCTCTTTAACTGTTGAAATGCTTCTTCACAGTCTGTTGACCAACTAAATACCACTTTGTCCTCCGTGAGCTTATGTAGAGGCTTTGCAAGATTAGCGAAATTTCTTACAAATCTTCTGTAATAGGTACAAAGGCCCAGAAAGCTTCTTAACTGGTGTTTGTCAGTGGGTCGTGGCCATTTTTCGATCGCCTCTACTTTATCTGGATCAGTCTTGACACCTTTTTCTGATATTACATGGCCAAGGTATCGAACTTCTTTTTGAAATAAGCAACATTTTTTAGGACTTAGCTTCAGGTTGGCCTCTCGCAGTTTAACAAATACCTTTTGAATATTCTTCAAATGATCTTCAAATGTTTTCCCCAGTATGATAACGTCATCCAGATAAACTAAACATGATTCCCAAGTCATTCCACGTAAAACTGTGTCCATAAGTCTCTCAAAGGTAGCTGGAGCATTGCAGAGTCCAAAGGGCATTACTGTAAACTGCCAAAGTCCTGTTCCAGTCGAGAATGCGGTCTTTTCCTTATCTTCTGGGTGCATCTTTACCTGCCAGTATCCACTCTTTAGATCGAGTGTTGAGAACCATTGTGAACCTGATAGCGTGTCCAGGGTGTCGTCAATTCTTGGTAGGGGATAACTGTCTTTCTTGGTAATATCATTCAGTCGCCGATAGTCTACACAAAATCTAGTGGATCCATCCTTTTTCTTCACTAGCACAACTGGAGATGTCCAAGGACTCTGAGAAGGCTCTATCACTCCTTGTGTCCTCATTTCTTGAAGCATTGAGGAAACTTCTCCTTGTTTAGCTATCGGAATTCTTCGAGGTGCTTGTTTAATCGGAGTATTGTCTCCAGTGTTAATTCGATGCTGCACCAAATCAGTTCTTCCCAGGTCTTTATCGTGCAAGGAAAACACATCTTGATTTTCTTCAAGAAGACGTTGCAATTTACTACACTGGTCCATGGTTAAATTGGCAGAAGATTCTTCAAATAGGTTTTGTAAACATACAGGAAAAGGTCTGTTTAAATAACGACTTCTATCAGCATTTTTCATGACTGCCACTACTTCAGAGCATACGCCAATGTTCTCTCCTTGTTTCAGGTGTTGATCATATCCTTTTAAATTTACCATTCGAACCAAAATAGTACTCTTTTCCTCCAGTTGTAGCATAAACCACCACCTCTGAATTTCCTGGTATAGTAACATCCTTGAATAACTTAACGACTCTGGTATTTACTTTATCTTCATATAGGTGGTGCATAAAAATCTCTTCATTTCTCGTCGTCAATATCCGGTTATATACATCCATTTTAAACTGCTGAGCATTCATAACATCTAATCCTAATATGACATCATCCATGATTTCTGCCACTAGTACTGGCTGTTGGAATGTTGTTAAGCCAATGGTGACTGTAGCTTCGTGCAATCCAAGAATCGGGATCCTTTTTCCATTTGCAGACTCCAGAATTAAATTGGGTGGTGCTGAGAGCCTACAGTGTGCTACGATGTTCGGCTTCACGATAGTATGACTTGATCCTGTATCCACTACCATCTCACATTCACGGCCGCATATTTTTCCCGGTACTACCAAGCTCTCTCCAGGATGTGGCAGCCGGTTTAGTCTTATACGTGGGGCTTGGTAGCACCCAGCCAGCTTGCGCCCCATAAAGCTGACTAGTTGAAGTTTTCCTGGTTCCTTGGATCTCTTAAAGGCTTGGGGCATTGACGTTTAAGGTGCCCCTCCTCATTGCAATTCCAGCATTGCAATGGTCTTTTAGGTTTCCTCGCTAATAATGATTCAAGCTTCTTTAGGCGGTCTTCGAGATCACTTTCCGAAGTTCTGATTTGTCTTATTCGTGTCTGCCTTCTAGTTGCTTGAAAAGCTGCCTCATACTCTAGTCCATGGGCCAAAGCTTCTGATATACTTTTATGATGAGCCATCCTTAGAGCGTGGTTAGTATCTGGATCTCGAACTCCGTCAATAAAACAATTTATAGAAATTTGTTCTCGGAACTCTGTTGGGGCTGAAGGGTAAGCCAGATTTACTAATCGAGCAACATCGGCCTCAAACTGTTGGAGTCCTTCCTCGGGTTGTTGTCTTCTAGATTTCAATTGAGCCTGGTACACTTGTTGTAGATGGGCTTCACCGTATCTCATCTCTAAGGTACGCACCAGTACGTCGAAATTGAGCTGATCCTCAGATGGCACCATTCTTAATATTTCTGTAGCTTCTCCTCTAAGGCTTAGCTTAAGATTGATTGCCTTTTCTTCGTTATCCCAGCGATTTCCCCTAGCAGCGGCCTCAAATTGATTCAAATAGGTACTCCAAGCTTCTTTGCCGTCGAATTTTGGTGGCTTTACTTTCATCATTGTTTGCATTCCAGGATCGGGATGAAGAGGAGTCCGTTTTACTTTCATCTCTAATTCTTGGATCTTTTTTTGTACTTGCCCCAATTCTTCTTCTACTGTTGCTTCAAAGTTAGTCATTAATTGTTTCTGATTCTTCTCCAGATCTTCTTTAAGTTGTAAAACTCGTTCCTCTTGTTTTCTGTCTCGTTCCTCCTGCTCCTTTTTAAGATTATTTTTTAAATTAAGTAAGTCATCTTTCATGGTTCGAATCAGGTCTTCATTTTCTTTCTTTAGGTCATCTTTCATGGTCCTTATCAGGTCTTCATTTTCCTTCTTCAGGTCAGATTTAATTGTCTTTAGTAAATCTTCCTGTTTTTTGTCTCGCTCTTCTTGTTTGCGGTCTCGTTCTTCTTGTTCTTCCTTCAGTTTACGGTCTCGTTCTTCTTGTTCTACCTTCTGTTTACGGTCTCGTTCTTCTTGTTCTTTCTTCTGTTTACGGTCTCGTTCTTCTTGTTTGCGGTCTCGTTCTTCTTGTTCTTCCTTCTGTTTACGGTCTCGTTCTTCTTGTTTGCGGTCTCGTTCTTCTTGTTCTTCCTTCTGTTTACGGTCTCGTTGTTCTTGTTCTTCCTTCTGTTTACGGTCTCGTTCTTCTTGTTCTACTTTTTGCTCGTCAAACTTCCTTAATAGCAGCTCCATCAATTTCTCGGTCTCCATCTTGGCCTGACTTCTTGTTAAAGGCATCCACTAAAATGAGCTTCCAAATATCCTTTACTTCTGACACCAATTGTAACGAAATTCGGGAACACACTTTTATTGTCAACGTCAAAAACACTAACCTAACTCGCTTTGACTGTCGTTTAATTGTTTCCAAGGTAAAAACTGACTAAACAATTAAAACTGAATGATTTGTCAGGAAGCGCGTCCTTTTTAAAACCCGATGGAACAGTTTCGAAATATTTAGAATTATCTTCATTGTTTTTGCCCAAAGAGACCAATAATTTTAGGAGAATACTGACAGTCAAAGCAAGCAAGTATACAAATTCTAGAAAGTTAGAACTACAGGGATTTACAATAATATAACCTAAATAACCTAAATTGGGGCCAAAATGGGGCTCTCAAACAAGATGAACTACCTAAAAACTAAACACTATAGATGAAAATAATAAACCAAACGTAAGTAGAACCCTAAAGAAACCCTACGAATCAAGTTTAACTACACAATACTAATAAAATTGTACAAAAACTAGCAGAATAATTAACGTATTTACATTTTCATAATAATATGTATGCATATCAATATGTTTATAATTTTTTTTAAAGAAGTCAGTTATTTTTTTTTGTGTGAAATTGGTCCATTTTTCCTTATCTATAAAATCTTCTAATAAATTTAAAGAATTGTGTATTTCATATGGAATATTTTCTCTGGATAAAATAAAACATCTTATCTTTTCAATAGCAGAAATCGTCTCGTCAATTGTAGGTGTCGGAACAGTCTCACCTTCGCTTTGGCCATCATCTTCATTTTGTTCAGGGTCTGAAACAATACAAAACAATTCTTACAATCTAAAAAGGCATAATCTAGACTAGCCTACCTTTTTTATTTGGAACAAGATTTTCTATTACGCTTTCTAGGATCTCTTCATCAGTTGGAAAACCTGTTGTTTGTACATTATCATCAATCGTCACATAGTCTTCAAATGAAACATCACTCATGTTTATAGCCCTTCTGTATGAGGTCCACGGGGTTTTTAATTCAAATAATGGAACAAGGTCATCCTCGTCCCAGTTATCAGCATCTTGTTGAACTTTATCTTTAACAAATCCTGCTTTTCTAAAGCAATTAGCAATGGTTTGTTCTTTTACGTCCAGAGTCCACGTTTTATTAAGATCTTGAATTGCGTCAAGTAAAGTCACAGTTGTAGGAGTTGCCACTTCCATATGGGGTAAAACTTTCATAACAATCCGCTTCCTATAATGTTGCTTCAAATTTTTTATAATTTTTGATCCATGGGTTGTAAGATTGACGTAAGGTTAGGCGGAAAATATTCAAGTTTAAGATTTTTTAACTTAGATTCAACAGACTTGGATGTGCAGGACAATTATCAATGAATAGTAAAACTTTTCTTCTTTGGGCTGCAAATTTCTCATCAAGCTTTAATAGCCATTTTTCATAAATCTCACTTGTCATCCATGCTTTTTTATTAAACTCATAGTCCACTGCAAATGATTTAATGCCCTTAAAACAACGTGGATTCTTTGACTTACCAATGATTAGCAACCTAAGCTTTTCAGTCCCACTCATATTACTTCCAACCATAACTGTAATTCGTTCCTTGCTGTTTTTGCCACCATGGCATTTTTGTTCTTTAAATGCTAGTGTTTTGTTGGGTAAACATTTAAAGAAAACTCCTGTTTCATCAGCATTAAAAATGTCATCCTTATCATATTGACCGATCGGAGTGGGCAATACATTCTTTTTCCATTCTTCACAAGACGCCAAATCTGCAGAAGCACTTTCACCACATAAAGCAGTTGCAAACTCCTTAGCTTTTTCTCTTATAAGAGTTCCAGATAGAGGGAGATTTTTATTTCGTGCCGTAGTAACCCACCTAAGCATTGCTTCATCAATATCTTCATTCACACAAGGTGTAAGCCTTCTCCTCTTACAGTTTCAAGTGTAATCATCTTTTTTTTCTAAAAGTCTATCCTTGTTTTTTAGGAACGTTGACAGAGTATTGGGTGGTATCCCAAACTGTTCGGCAATATCCTTCTTTTTCTTTTCACCTTTTTCCACTTCAGCAATTAATTTCAATTTCTCACATAATGGTAAGCACTTTAAATTTCTCTTAGCCATAATTATTTTTAATAAAAACAAATTGTCTTAATTCGCATACGCACCAAAAAACTGTAACGACAAAACCGCCACGTCGCGATGAGAGCCTTTTTCCGTTTGAACTAATAAAAAGAAAAATGATGCAATAGCAAATCCATGTAACAAACAGATTTTTTCCTAGAAAAATGTCTGTCCTTCCCCGCAAAATTCGAGTTAGCCATCGGCAATGCGTTAAACGTTATTTCGACTTATAGAAAAATTCGAGATAGAGAAATTCGAATTAGAGGAGTTTTACTGTACATATATACATAATATATTTTCAACTGTTAAAGTATTTCCCCAAAAAAATTTATTTTGATGGTTACCTCAATAAAAACCTTTTGCCTAAAATCCATTACAATTTAAAGTTAATACATACCTGAACCTGCCAATATATCTTCTGCTTCTTTATCAATAGATGGTGGATACTGCTGCACAAATTTGCATACTAAATGAATGTGCTTGCACATATTTCATTTAATACTACAGTCTAAACATGAACAACTGTATTTATGGATGCAAGCTGAGCATTCATTGCATAACAATTGCAGGTCCATAAAGATTTTACTTTCCTCTACAATGTAAATTTCCTTGCTAGAGGATGATGGTACTAACCAACTTCCATTAGATTGAACAATTTTTTTCAAATCCATAGTTAAACTTTCTTTATGCCTGTGACGTAGATTTGTTAATTTAGTACAAACTTTTCCTTTATAAACAACGATCAACCTCTCAAATATTCTATTACTGACAAATTTCATAATGGCACTAATGGCCTTATCAAGACGTTTGATAAATTTTCCATTTAAATATAAATGTTTCAAGGTCCTATGCATGCGTTCTATATGCATGTTGGTGTTTAATCCACAATGTAGCCTGTAGCAATAGGCCCATTGTTTTAACTTTGCTTACATAGAAATCACTAAAGTATTTTCCAAACTCAACAATTTCTGAACAATATTGTAGAAAATTTTGCAAAAGTTTGTTAAAAGTAAATTCATCTACCTCTTTGAGTTTTGCCCTCTTCTTCTTATTTCTCCTGATCGATGACAATCATATCTAAAATTCTATTGTTATTTTATGGGATACATATTACCACTTTACCTACCTAATTCTACGGCATTTTGATGTCTGTTTGGTGCCATGCATATTCAGAAATGAAGCAAATGTCTCCTTTTCCAGTTTAGATTTCCAAAAATAAAAAGCTTCAAGTGATTCAAATTCCTTTTTTTCAGTAGAAATTCTAATAGAATGTATGCTTTCATAGTGTGCAATCATTGCTCTAGGCGTTCCTACTTTGTGGAAACACAAAGGACATTTTAGCTGCTTCATAATTTTTTTATTCTGTGTTTGCCTTTTATGTGACAGTAATTGCTGCCGAGTTGAAAACTGAGCATTACAGTTAGTACAGTTGTAATACGATTGTTGCCTCTTAACTAATAATTGATGCAACTTTCCTAAAATACAAAAATCATATTTTTTGTTTTACTTTTTTTGCTATGCTGGTAAATATTGTTGGGGATTTACCCGCTTTTCGGTTCACTGTTATCCGTAATAAATAAAACCAACTAATTATTCACTTAAAATTCTTTACTACGTATTTGTGCGAAGTTATTTTCACAAAGCCAAACCAATATGACAACAAAATGTTTCTACAAGACGACCAGAAGAGAACTACTGGCTTACAGTAACGTACGACATGAAAACGTCGATTGATAAAAAAATTGTCTATATTTAGATATACAAAGGGACTGTGTTGCGCTGCCGCCACTAGTAGCCCGGGAGCCAGTGACAGATTTTTGTCAACCATCGCAACCCTAGCCAAACTTTGTGGAGTGTTAGATTTAGTTGTCCTCTAAAGCAAAATGACCGTCAGCTGGTCCACTAGCGGTGGGTGGGCCAATGGGAGGGCCGAAAACACGTAAAAAATTCACAGATCTCGCATCTTACGCAAGTATCGTTGACGTATTGAAAATACCAGACACAGCTTTTAACATTTTTTGATAATCTGTACCTATCTGTATCCAAATCTATACTGACTTATAAATATAATTTTTATTAATGAATATTATTATTTATTAATAAATTGGTATTCATAATACCAATTGGCAAAAAATCTTTTAAACAAAATTAAAAACCTAGGTAAGTTTACAAAATATAATTATTTAATTTGGTTTATCAATTAAATTGTTTTGTTACTTGAACTTTTGCATGTTGATTTGACCTGCGACCAGTATCGCAGGAACATAATTTTAGTATGACAAAGAAATCAAGAAAATTATTTTGCGCACCATTTAATTTAAATTGATTCTTAAAAGAAGCCGATATCTAAAGCAATAATAAACATGTTTTGCATGCATTTTGCCTATACAGGGTGTCATTGAAATGGTGTAAAAAAATTCGGGGGGTGATAGTACTCCTAAAAATTTTAAAAAAAGTTCCTATAACTATAGGGCGGAAAATGCATATTAAGGGAGTTAGGGGCACTGAAAGGGTAAATTTAAAAAACGGTTTTTTGAAATTGTAGGCTTAAAAACGAGATAAAATTTCGAAAAAAAATCCTCTGCCATAAATTTTGTAGAAATCTAATGGATTAAGATCTGGTGATCTTGCTGGCCAAGCTTGTGGACCACCACGTCCTATCCAACGCCTCTCAAAAACTTGGCTTAAATGATTCCTCACCGCTAGCGGAAAATGAGCTGGTGCACCATCATGCATAAAATACGTGATCTGCCTCTGTGCTATGGGAACTTCCTCCAAAAGTGCTGGTAGATCATGTATTAGAAAATTAAGGTAACTTTGACCATTTAGCCTAAAATGTTTATTATTATAAATAACAAGCGACTTTTCAAAAGGTGTCAAATTAACCTCGGGGGTAGAAAAAATGGTCCAATAAGTCTATCGCCAAGAATTCCCGCCCAAACATTAACTGAGAATCGAATTTGGTGTCGACTTTCCACAACAGCATGAGGGTTCTCATCGGACCAGTGATGTGTATTATGGTAATTGAAAATTCCATTTCTTGTAAACCCAGCTTCATCCGTGCATAAAATATTTGCCAAAAAAAGGGGTTCTTGTACCTGTTTTCTTAATAACCAACGACAGAAGATGACTCGAGCGGGATAGTCTGCCGGAGCAAGAGCTTGTACCCTTTGGATGTGATACGGATGCAGGAGTTGAGTCTTAAGAGTCATCCACACAGAATGGCGACTCACGTTTTCCCGCGCTGCAATTCTCCTTACAGATATCCCCGGATCTTCCTCTACATGTGCTAAAATGCGCTCCTCAACATCAGGTGTACGTACCATCAAGTTACGGCCACGGTCTTGGTTTCTATGTCCAAATGAACCTGTGTCTCTTAGGCGCTGATGAATTCTCGCAAATATCCGGTGAGAAGGTGCCCTGCGATTTGGATATTTTTGGACATACAAGCGCTTAGCCAAAAGACCGTTTCCGTTTGCTCTTCCATAAATAAAATGCATATCTGCCAGTTCACACACAGGGTATTCCATAATTTGTGAAATTTTACGTTTACGCACACTTCAACAACAATCAACTGACAAAAATATTTATGAACCAGAACATTTCTTTTGCGTACATGCAAAATAAATAAAGTGATAAGACCGCATACCTTCAATAGCTACGTTTACCCCGCGAGTACCAAATATTCAGTACGCGGACTAAAACCTCTACATATTCTCAAACCTATTAAGTCACAATTTGGAATAATTTACGTGTAAACTTGTCAACTCGCGCACGTTGAGTTTGAGAATAGGGGATTGGGTCCGCGTATTGAATATTTGGTACTCGCGGTGTAAACTAGGCTAATGAATCAAATAAGTATGCATTTAATAAGGAATTTTGGTAATTGGTTTATTTCGTTTTTTTAAAGCAATACGATGTTTTAAAAATCATGAAATTTAGATTTTTCAATTAATTATTTAATAACTACTTGTTTACTTTTGAAACCCCATAACTTTCATAAGTTTATGTTGTTTAACCAGTTAGCAGCCCATCAGAGCAAACTTTTTGCCTTCAATTTTCTCGAAAACCATCGTTCTGGGCGATGTGCAACAAGAGTACCTTTTTTGTAGGAAAAAGTATGTAGTTTTTAAAAAATGAACCCACGTTGCGAAAAAAATAACCTAAAAAAAGTTATTCACGAATTAACCCCCTACCCTTGCAAAAACTACCCTTTCCGATTTTCCAAATTATTTTTCAGTATCACCATTTGATTTTGGGTCAAAATTTATGGCAGAGGATTTTTTTTCGAAATTTTATCTCGTTTTTTAAGCCTACAATTTCAAAAAACCGTTTTTTAAATTTACCCTTTCAGTGCCCCTAACTCCCTTAATATGCATTTTCCACCCTATAGTTATAGGAACTTTTTTTAAAATTTTTAGGAGTACTATCACCCCCCGAATTTTTTTACACCATTTCAATGACACCCTGTATATTGGAACAGGCAATAACAAAACACTCAGATAAAATAGTTAAAATGAAGTGTTCAGCATTATTTTCCTCAGATTGGTGTAAGATAATAATTTCGATAGTAGTGATACAATGCTTAGTTTATTGGTAAGTATAAATTTATTCTAATTGTATATAAAAAAATTCAAAAATAACTGGGTTCGATTAGCATAATGATATTTTTGTCAACATTTATATTTTTGCCTGCTGTAGAATCTGCTTTTAATAAATACATGCAAATATAAAGTCAGTTTTTAAATTAAAAATAGTATAATTAAAATAAAAACATTTATGCCGGGTAATATAAAAATCTAGTTAAGTTTAAACTATTAAAGTTGACACAAAAAATTCCTATATTTGCAATGTAAATTTTAATTGTTTTTAGGAACATTCCAACCTAAATATGTAGTTAACTACGAAAAAAAGTTTTATAATACCCGGCATTAATAATTTAAAATTAAATATGAATTTGCCGCTTTGTGCACGTATAATACATATAAATGTATTATATGTGTATTATTAGATATTATGTTATTGACTTTTATTCTAACGAAATAAAATATCTTCACTTTTCTTAGAATGTTTTTCTTTTAGCATTGCTGACGAGCTCCCGGATCCTAGAAGACTCAATACCAATGAAGTAGAGCGAATAATGTCGGATAATACACCTGTTGCTCTTGTCTTTTTAGAGGCCTGGGTGTCTAGTAACCTCGGTAGTTCTTGGTGGCATTTTTTGTACACAGGAACTGGAACTGAGATACCAACGTTAGGAAATATGGGCCGACATAAAAATATAATAATTCAAGCACTTCCAGAAAATGCCAAATTTACGAGCATAGTACTGCTTGAAAGAACTAGAACGTCTCGCTATCAGGTGACTGTCCAAAAAGTTACCAGACGTAAGTGGTTAACTTGGTCCTATCGACGGAAAGAGAAAGACAAAGCTGTATCCTCGAAGTATCTAAAAACTCTTGAAATCGCCATCCATAATAATAACATAACAAATAAATAAATAAAAACATGTTTGTATTTAATATTTATTAATAAAAAAGTACATAATATAACCATATTTTATTTTCAATATTTTATTTTCAATTATGTAAATGTAAAAAAAAATAATAAATACCTATTTGCCTCAAAATCTTTAGTTAATTTATTGTCATAATAATTCCGCTCTTTCCGAGCTCGGCATTTTTCCATAACTTTAGATGCGGAATTATTTTAACAATCAATTACTTAAATGCCAAGATTTTTTGGCAAGTAGATATTAATAATTAAGTAAGTGTAATCATAATAATATATTTTATTATACTTTCCAAAACCTTGTCTCGCCTTATAATGATATTGTGTCAAACAAAAGAATATTTTGATATATTTTCTTAACAAACCTAATGAATACTTAAATGTGAGTAGGTACTTCTATTTTTGTTGTTAAAATAATGTCTTTTTCATATTTAATTTATAAACTCGAATTTAAATAATAATAATATTAATAATAATAACCCTCAGAGGCTTAACGAATTTGTTGAGTACGGGTGTAACAATCCCGAGGTACCTTAGCTGGGGGAGCCTAACCCCCTTAACAAACCCCACAGGGATAATGGCAACTCGACACAGGCAACCACCAAAGCGTAGCTCCTACCACTCATGGTTTAGGACAGCCACAGACTGCTCCTCCCAAGAGAAAGGCGCAAAGGCTTAAATGGACAAAACAAAATAATATAGATGTTTTTAAAGGCTTTTTTCGAGCTACACACCACTATTCCCATTATACGGGAAGTAGCGCCCCCGGGGTCCTAGCCTTCCCCCCACCGTTAGGGTTAACCACCCCGCCGGCGTGACCAATACATGCCGCATAGTAAGAAAGACTATCCAATGAGTCAACAAGTACCTAAGTTTTGCGAAACCCCTTATCACTTTAACCACCTAATGTGAGAAATAATTTTGGAGAAAGATAATAATACTAGAATTTTTTTTATATGTATATAGCCATTTTCTTTGATTAAAAACTGAAAGTTAAAAATCTAATTAAAAATAAAAGTTTTATTGATTTTTAGAGGTATACCTATCTTTTTCCCAGCGGGCACTTAAAAGCCTTTTTAATATCTTTTTAAGGAAAAATTATCGCAGGAATACAAAGAAAGACGAACACACATATACCTACTTAGTATATCTTTGTATACAGCGTGTTCATTTAGTACTTCCTTTCTTTTGTGTCTTCCTTTCGATGGTGTTTTTATTATTTTTTGAAGCAAAAAATTAATATTTTTTTTACACAAGGGGTTAAAGAAACATTTTAAAATTGTTGTAACATAATACGGGCCTGACACAATTCTGTTCACAAAAGACGTAACAAAAGTTTTTTTTTAAATGAAACACCCGGGCCTACATATTATTTTAATTTATAATTTTTCGTAAAATTCCAAGCCATTAATAATGATGTATCACATGTTAAATTTAATTAAAATTTTTTTTAAATTAAAAGTGGTTGAAAGACCACTATTTTTCGTCTTTTAGCGATTATATAACCAATAATAATATAACAAAACGGTCATAATATAACAAAACGGTTTTTACATTCCTATCTTAACTTTTTAAGTTTGGAAATTTGATTTGCATGACTTTTCAAATTTTTTTCTTAAAAATGTCAAAGAAATGTTGACAATTGGGCAAGCTGAAAATGTATGTCATTAGATGGACCATAAAAAGGTAAGGTAGGAATGTGAAAACCGTTTTGTCATATGACGTATAGTATTGGTTATAACCGCTAAAAGACGAAAAATAGTGGTCTTTCAACCACTTTTAATTAAAAAACAGTTAAAAAATATATCATGTGATACATCATATGACTTAGAATTTTACGAAAAATCATAAATTAAAATAATATGTAGGCCCGGGTATTTCATTTAAAAAAAAAACTTTTGTTTTTTGTGAACACCTTGTTTTATGTTAAAATTGTTAAAACAGTTTTTAAATGTAGATTTTTTGACCCCTTGTATATAAAAAAATATATATTTTTTTTATTTTAAAAATAAAGCTACCATGGAGGAAGAGAGTATCCTAAATAGACATGCTGTATATGCTGTATATAGCAAATCCATGTTGTATTTAAATGTAATTTAAAACAAATTACATTTAATTTAGTTGTTAGCTTAATTTTGTTTATTATTATATTTCTAGATAAGGCCTACCAATATCCCTCGTAATGGCTAAAATTGTTGACATTCCAATTAAACTGCCCCAAGTTGACGCGCAAAACGTGGGAGAGGCAGAACGCCTTATGTTGAGCATTACACCTTGTGACTTAGTGTTCTTAGACACATTTGCTTTTTCTACTCAAAATATCAAGTGGTGGCAGTTTTCATTCGCTGGAAACAGAAATAATAAGCCCTGTGAAGAGAAGCTAAAACACTATATAACATTCTTTCAAGACAATTTAAATAAATGTGGGCAATTAGTATCACTTGGAGTATTATACAGCGAGTCTGTAACGAGATATCAGCTAATAGTTGAAATAGCAAACGAAGTTCGTCAGAATAGATCTACCATTTAAGTAAGTAGAACAGATACAAAAATATGACGTGTCTATCGACCTGCAGTGGGATTATAATTTTACGAGTCGTATTGAACTGGAAAATTTAATATATCCTATTATGTTATTATATAGGATTATGTTGTTGTAAAATATAATAATTATTTGATTCAATCAAAATTCCAACTAGACTCAATAAGCCAACATAAATATATAATTAAAATTTGGCTATTCAATTCGACTCGTAAAATTATAATCCAATTACTGATGTTCCTTTGTTTATATTTTATTCTTTGTCATCTATTTTTGGCTTCCTGCGATAACTTCCAAAGGCTTATTTTACTATTCCAATAATATATCTACTAAATTTTGTTATCTCGTTATGTAAAATTTTATAACAAGGTTTAATTTAAAAGTTTGTCAACAAAATTAATTGTTTTAAAACGCCTTTTTTAATTAAATAAAATTTGATTTAAACTGATTTTAAAGGAAAGAGCAAAATGGACAGGGTTTTTTTACTAATAATCCTTAACCACCTTATTAACTTTGTTATTTTTGTTTTAAATATGATTTTAAAGTTGAAGCAAGTGCGCCTCTATAAAAAAAAATAAAGAAAAAGGCCTACAAAGAAGTTCCAAAATTTTATTTTAAAAAAACTGTAATTATTTTGTGATATAAGAAACAATAGAAACAATCATATCCCTACAAATAAAAACAAATTCATATAATATTTTAAAAATAACGCTAAAATATTGATAACGTAATTTTGTAATTAATAAAATACAATAAAAAAATAATTAAGAAATATGTTAGTTATAATTATGACTTATACAAAAAAAAACCTTTAAAACATTTTTTTTTGGAATTCATTCTGTTAAAAAAAAATATTTTAAAAACTATTTTTAATTTTTAAAAAACTGTAATCATTTTGCTATATAAAAAACAACCATATCCATAAAAATAAGAACAATTTCATATACCTATTAATTATTTTAAAATGCTTATGCCCTAGAATAAAATATGCTATGTACCCTATATTGATAACATAATTAATAATGTAAGATATAATTATTATTACGAGAAAATATATTTGATTACATGCGGTAATATAAAACAAATAAAAAAACACAAAAAAAATTACAAAGGTTTTCCTTGGATAAGGTAGCGCATACCATAAAGGAACCTTATGTTTAATTGTCTTAAAAAAATCTAAAAAATAAAATAAAAGGTCAAGTCAAATCTTTTATATTTTATCAAATTAAATTTTTAGATTAAAAAAAAACGATTTTGTTAATGGATTTTTAAAAAAAAACATGATTTTTTAATTATTTTTTCCTATTTTGAAGGTGAAAGAATAAAACTTTATTTTTATAAAGAAAATAAAAATAAGGTCCACTTTTGATATACATAGGTAATTAGGAACACCTTAATATTAAAAAGATAAATATTTATTGCTTAATTAATGTAAAAGGTTTAGAAAAAATTTAAACAAAGAAGCGTCAAACTTTGCTTAAAAAAAAGCTACCATTCTAGCTGAAGATACTTATTTTTTTTTTATTCGGTTCTTCTTCGAAATCACTTAAATTGCTTATAGATGAATTAAGTGACGTCGAAAAAGAATTTCCTCTTTTTGGATTTATAATATGTTTTTGCAAAGAAAACCCGCTTAACCTTCTACGCTCAGCGCGTTCAAATTTACGATAAAGCAAATAGTTTACCTCCATGTCTAAAGAAATTCCACTTCTTGTAATTTTAAATCCGTTCATCGCAAGCAATACCAATGCGTGCATGTACGTTGGAGGAACCAAGTCGTATCCATCAGATTCCTCTAAAGAATTGTCATTCATTATCTGGGCCATCGGTAAAGCTATTTCACTATTGAACTGGTTTGAGTTGTACACTTTTACACCGAACACTGCCGGAACAGTTTCACAATTAATTACCTTTGTCGCAGATAAATATTTATTTTTAAAGTTTATTAAAACATCTTTGTTTTGGTGAAAACGGTCCATTGACGTTTTAAATTCTTCATCCGTTGCCAACGATTTTATTGCGGTTCCAACCTTTTGAATGAATCCCATAAACATCGCTGCGGAATTTTTATTCCACCAAAATTCTGCCGTCGGTAGAAGCAAAGATACACGATGTTTCGCCTCCAAGACTGACAAACTGGGAAGAGTTGTTCGGTCCGTAAAATTCTCCGAATTTCCGATAACAAATCCATACACGTTAGTCGCCACTGCCATGGTGACAGTGTTTACCAAAGAATATTGTGTGTAGTTATTTCTTACAACAGGATTTTTTTTAAATTTTAAATCGATGTTATTTAAATGAGTAGTGTAGGCTACAAAAACGCGATCGGTGGCACTCGATCTAAAATCTTCATAGTATTCATGTAATTCACTGTCATCAAAGAAGGTATAAGGTCCTACAGGGCGTAAAACATATTCATTCTCTTCCGATATTCCCTTATTTGATGTATGTTCAAATGTTGTATTCGAAGTTGATGGTTGTGGGTCTTCCACAGAATCAAATGCTGGCTTTGACTGTAATAATTGTTTAAGCGATTTCCTTGTGCTTTTTTTAGACGTAGAAGGTGCGATGGTTTCAGTTTTTTCTGGTAATGGTTCCATGGTGACAGATTACAACTAAATTGATATGGGAATAGTATTAGAATAAGAGGTAAGAGATACAAAATTGTGCAATAGACATACCTATTACGGCTGAATAATTTAAATGGTCACTTTTTGCACGTAAATACCTAAATAAGAATTAAATGAACAAAGCCGAATGCCGAATAAAGACTGAGCTAATTTTAAACACTCAACAGATTCAATAATTTCATATCATTTTAAGCAATATGCTTACTGGCGAATTATGTCCCCTGTGCTCCAATCTTCTACACAAAAAAAAAATTATTGCAGGCAGTGAACCTTATAATGATGATGATATACTATTTTTCTCAGTGTATTCTTATAAACTATACTATTATGCTAAAGTTGTTTAATCGTTATCGTTTTCACATAAATTTGATAATGTTTCTTCCTCGAATTCATTAATCTGGCAATATTGGGGTTTATCAGAATTTAATAATTCTGCCACCGTATGCGCTTGTGATATTTCGCCGTATGTGTTGTCGTAATGTATAAAAACTAAAATCGGTCTGTGAACACTAAAATACGATACGTAAGGAACCGCTTCCACATCTGACAGTCCCCGATAAAATATATAATCAATGCAATTACCCGATCTGGTCGTAAAAACAATTTTATCAGAGGCCAGGTCTAAGCGATATACTGTACGTAAATATTGCATAACACTGTCAGAACCATTGTCTGTTCGAATATTATAATTTGAATCGCCGCATAAAATTAGTGGGTAATAATATAAATCATCTGATAAAAAAGGACGTAGAGCATTGTCAAGTAATTTCATTAATTCTTTTTTAGAAATTCCAACTTGACAGTATATCGTTACAATACAAAAATATTTTTCTTGGCCTGTTTTATGATCAAGGTAAGCAATTCGAGCAGCACATAAATCGCCAAAAGGTGATTTTATAGGAAATATATCTAAAGATTCACACTTTTGAAAACATGATTGTAACGATTCATAAATTGCAACGCCGCCAGCTTTTACATTACGTCTTTTGAATCGTGTTATGCATCGATATCCATCAATTGTTTTTACGTCCTCAGAATCATTTATCCAAGTTTCAGATAAGGCTAAAAGTTTACATTTTTTTAGAACAAAATCAGTTGCGACGTCTACAGCATGTGCATTTAAGCTTTGTACATTTAAATATGCAATAGAAGGAATTCCTGGCATACTTTTAATTTTTTCCAAACAACGCTCCGTTACACAATCTAATTTATGTTTTTCCAGACGTTTAAACTCCGTTCTTAACGTTTCTCTATCAGTACTTTTTTTGGAGTGATAAAAATTATAGTCTTCATTGCGATTAGTTAAATAAAGTTCTCCGAGAGTTTTAGCTCTTGATAAAGCTACGTAGACTAAACTTACTTCATGTGATTTAGAATATTCGTATACTATTGTATCATAAGTTCCACCTTGCGATTTATGAATTGTCATAGCATTAGCGGCAACAATTGGAAATTGTTTTCTTCTTACTTTAATCATTTTGGAACCAACACTAATAACACTTTCACGACGAATAATGGGAGTCCAAGTACTTGGAAAACCAAAAGCTTGCGAATGATGTTGGTACTTCATACGTAGCATTGTTCCCATACTGGTATCACTAAACTCTAACCACAAACGTTGCACTTTTTTTAAATCGTCGGTGTTGTACTCAATATGTCGAAGGTGGCCAAAGGAACCATTAACAATTTTATCAATTTTGTCAATATTTTGTGTAATTATATAAGGAGTATCAATGACCAATAATAGTTTTGTAGGCATGTTGCCAGTTTGCGTAACGTCCATTTTTTCTATTTTTTGAATAGTAGATTGTAATTGATTGTTATTTTTATAGCCGCTTATACTATCCTCAGCCATACAGCAAACATTTCCATCGATATTTAAAACTTTATAGTTATGATTATCGACATCGCTGTTACGATGAAATAAAAATACAGCGCCCTTTAATGTCTTTAACACCCCTAAGTTTTCAGTGTGAACAAAACGTTTCTCTAATATTGTACGTTCTTCTTTATTTAACATATCTCCATTGCCAACTTTAGTCAAAATTGATGAAAATTTTGTGTCTTTTTGCCGAACCACCTCATTTAAGGAAAAATAGTTAAGTGATTGCCATAACATACGGGTCTGTAGTAAATTAGGTGGTCTAGAGAATACAGGTTTCGCATTTACTGGTGGTAGTTGTCTTAAATCGCCGCAAAATATTACGTGAAATCCGCCAAAGTTAGCATTCGAGTCTCGACTTACAGCTCTCAATCGACTGTCAATTTGTTTTAATATGTCATAACTCATCATGCTAACCTCATCAACAATAATAGTAGTGACTTCATTAAAATCACAACGCATAGTTTGTAGAAGATCTTCTCTTAAATTTAAGTTTCTCTTTGCATTGATACTAATATTAAAAGCTGTATGTACAGTTGTACCATCAATATTTACTGCAGCCTTACCAGTGGTTGCACAAGCAACAAACGCACATTTTGTGGTATTATGTCGCAACGAGAATCTATTTGCTGTTTCCATTAACAATTTTAGAACGAAACTTTTTCCTGTACCAGCCGGCCCAGTAAAAAACACTTGTAACGGTTGATGATTTTCTCCATGGGATGTAAAAGTTAATCGATTTATAAACTCCAAGAGAAATGTAAATTGCTTTAAATTTAACTGTCTAAAAGCTGAACAGAATTCCAAATGAGGCATCACGTTTTCTACTCGCCTAACGACACTTGAACGAGCAATTGAATCTATATCAAGATTTTTAGCTTTTTGATTTGGTTCTCTAAGGAAATCTTCATCTTGAACAGACCTAACTAAAGGTCCTACAGTTAATGGGCTATCTTCTATATTAACACTATCATTTTCCTCGTTTAATTCTCGTGCAATTACAGTTTCAATTTTTTGTAAAGATAAACCGCTATCATATTTATTGCAGCGTTCTTGCAATAGCGCGAAATGTTCGTCATAAATTTTAACATACCTGTCGTTATCTAAAATATCCAGTTCTTCACTCTTAAAAGGCCAAAAAAGTGTCACCATTTCTCGCTTAAAATTTAAAAGTTCCCTCGTTTTATCATAGGATCGCCATTTCAACACTTTTTCGAATTTTCTTCTGTGATATTTAACGGAAATATTGTTATCAGAGACTGTACCATCACTATTACTACATTGAATATCATTATTATCCTCATCACTGAGTTCATCCGCCATGTAGAAGGGTAAGTTATTTATTTTTTTTGAACGTGTCAAATCGTACCAAGCTACAAAATCGGCCAAAAAAACTTCCTTTAAATCAGAAGGCCTCTGTTCATATTTCTGAATGATGTTTAGTTTCCAGATATCAGTAGAATAGTTTTCAATATGTTGGTCATTCATTTCCTTCAGTGATTTTTTCATTAAAAATCGTTCAGTTGGATGTTGTGTGGGTATAGTTTGAACTGCTCTAGAAGCCTCCGACATGGGCAAGCGTAGTAAATACCAGGCAGCCTCTTGCGTACACATTTCAACGTTATTTAATGCTAATTTTCCAATCTCTTTCATACACATCTCATAATCCATATCTGGATATTTATCACGCAATTTTAATATTTCTCGATGAAGTGAACTAAACCCTCGTTAACTTTTATTTACATATTCGGCAACATATGCCGCACAGGAATATTCATCTAATATAAATTGCACATCCATATTTGATTGTAATACCTTTGAAATAGATGGATTAAATGGGCTGATCCAAATATCTTCCATTCCGCGCTTCATAAATACCATTGGTCGGTGAATCCCTTGTCGAAGAACATCTAAATATTCATTGAATGACTCCAAATAAAATCCGCGAAGAAAATCTTCAAAATTTACAAAAGTACAATCTTCTAATGCTCTATGCATTTTTTCAAATAATAACACTTTTGAATGATCTTTGTCTACTGGTAATACTGGCAATAGGATCCTAGTTTTATCCATTGGCCAAAATGGTGCACCAAAACGACATTTTTTTGTATTTTTCTTGTAGCAAGTATGAGTATGATGGTGAGTTTGCAAATTTCTAGAACTGGAAACCAAACTTTCCTCAGCTGAGGCAATAGTATCAATTAATTTAATAGTTTCCGGTAAATTCTCACCATTTAAAAATTGTGCCTCTGAGGATGGTGGCGAATTTTCAAGCCATAATAACATATGACAATGTGGACTGCCACGATGTTGAAATTCTACTCTGCGAAAGTAATCTTTTAAATAATATTTTCCAAATGGACCACACCTCTTTTTTTTGAAAGAACTAATAAGTGTATCTACTAATTTATCAAAATATAAACAGCATATAACTGGGTCATTATTTACTAAGTTGGCTTTAGCACTATTGGACATAGCATCAATGATACTATCGTCGATATTATCTTCATCGTCTATATTTTCTTGAAATTTATAAACACATTTTAAAAGTGGCTTCCAATGTATTTCTGAGGCACTAAGTGTAAGAAAAATAGTGGGTTTTCCAAGTTGGCGCATCATGGCAAATAAGTCCTTTTTTCTGGATTGCCAGTATTGTATGGAATTAGGTATGTGTTTTAAAAACGATTCATTTCGTTCCATACTTTCTTTAACAAATTGGGAATCACATAAATGTTCTCTAGTAACATGTTTTACATCATTGTCGTTGTTTCGAAACATAATCTGAAATGCCTGAATAATTCTTAAACGCATTATTTTTGCTGCCATGTATAATATATGATTAGGCATTACACCCCGTCTGTCCCTACGACGGATTTCACTTGTAGCCATCATATATGGGGTAACTTTCACTTTAAATCGTCGCTCATGACCATAATAAATAGCCGGAAATGATAATTCTTCGGCATCGGAATCGAAAGATAATGCAAAGGGTTTATTTTCCTGCCCAGGAGCTAAATGCAATACCATGTCTTCTCCCCAAAACATTGTTTGTTGTTGCATATTTAATAACTGTTCGGCTGTTAATATTTTTTCTCTTTTCGCGGAAATTGCATCTAAAGCTCTTTCGGAAGCCTTAGCTTCATACTGATGTTCTGCGTATAATGCTTCATTATCATCTGCAAAATCAAATGGTTCCTCTATACCTAAAAATGCGTCATTTATTTTAACATTATATTTTATATACAGCGGTGTACTTCGTAGATACAATAACCATCTGCGCAAAACACCTTTAGAAACGCAACCAGTTAAATAGGAACTTTTATGAATAATGTTTCGTTTAATTACCACTGTTACGGCATAATCATCGTCAATATTTCTTGGCAAGGAAGTAACCATATTATTTACGTTAACAGGGACATTTATTATTTGGCCAACCAATCGCTGACTTCCGGAAAAATAATGAATTTTACGAATTTGCATAAATGGCAAGCGAGGTGAAATTAAACGTTCCGCAATAGGATTTAAATATGGCAAATCAGATGGAATAGGGGGATACTTAAATCCATTTACGGTAGCTAATTGAGGAATTTTTTTCGAAATAAACTTGAACTGCAATTTCGACAACTCTTATAAAATTTACATTCGTCTTCGATTTTAGCACACATTTTCGGAAAACCAGCCTCATGGAGGATCGAAATATCATTTTCTTTTACTGGGCGAACATCTTTGGTCCACCAAATTCTGTCACATATACGACAATATTCATTTAATTTATTGTTATAAAAGTTAGTTTTCATAAAATTTTCCAAATATAATGTTCTTTTTTCAAAAACTTTTACATTAGTCGGCATTAATGTAACCAAAGAGTGATTATTACTAACTAAAGGGTTATGATTACTTTCTAACAAAATATTATCATCTAAAAGAAAACAACTATTACTTTCCTGATCCATATACTGAGAAAAAGGAATAGCTTTAGGATTATTACCTTCCAAATTACCACTGCTGGATGATGAACCATTAACAAAAGACACACCATTTGAAGTACTATTAGTTACTGATGCTAGTAAATTTTTCTTTCGATTTCTGTAAGAACGGCAACGATCGGCGTTTAATTTACGTTTTTTGGAACTTTTTTCATCTTCTAAAACATTTGAAATTTCTCTCTTTACCAACGGTTTATTTTTAGTTAATGTGGACTGAGCTGTTAGATTTTCATCAAAATCGGAAAGTAGGTTTTGCTTCTTTGCCATGTCTAAAATTAAGACAATTTAACTGATAACTGATTTAACATATAATAATAAAATACCAACAATAAGTAAATAATAATATACTAAAAAAATAAAGCGAGTACAAAATTATTATTTTTTATAACTTTGGCAATATAATGCATTCCGGGATGTTGGAACAGTTAGAGAGAAAAGAATAGCTTCAGGATTATTACCTTCTAAATTGCCACTACTGGATGATGAACCATCATTTACAAAGGACATACCATTTGAAGAATTACTACTAGTTACTGATGCTAATAAATTTTTCTTGCGATTTCTGTAAGAACGGCAACGATCGGCGTTTAATTTACGTTTTTTAATAATTTTTTCATCTTCTAAAACATTTGAAATTTCTCTCTTTAACGACGATTTATTTTTAATTAATGTGGGCTGAGCTGTTAGATTTTCATCAAAATCAGAGAGTGGGTTTTGCTTCTTTGCCATGTCTAAAACTAAGACAATTTAACTGATTTAACATATAATAATAAAATACCAACAATAAGTAAATAATAATATACTAAAAAAATAAAGCGAGTACCAAACGAATGTATGGTAGGTACGTATCTCACAAAATATGTAGGTAGAAATTATTAATCTATTTCTAATAATTTTTAATTTAAGTTTTAATTTATGTCTAATCTAATAAATAATATGTGTATCTTAGAAATATAATATAGGAAATGCGGTTTTGTGGTATGTACTTATTTAGTAACACTGTGTATAATATGTATGCTCAAACTACTAACACCCTGTATATTTGAAACATTTATATTCTTACCTATTAATATCTGCTACTTATTGTAAAATAAAAATGAAACAACAGCACAACACAACAACAAACCAACCACAAATATAGCATTGCAAGCTTTTCAAGATAAAAGCCGTTATCTTATACATATAGTCCGAATCATGTGTAAGAAAAACACCTCATATATGGACAACGTAATAAAATCCACGACGCGGCGTTGATCCACCTATAGCATGTCGCATGTCGTTTCTTATCTGTCCATGCAAAAGCTGCCGTATAAACGCGCGTAGTAGTATTTTCAATACTAAAATCTCTGTCCTCTCTGCCCTCGTATCATGCCTAATATCCAATGGCAATAGTCCAACCTTCGGTCAAAGTCTGCTTCTTTCAATGTCTGATGTAAATTAACATGGTATGGGTGCATTCTATGAATATATTAAAAAAAAAGCTGAACTTAAATAAATCCATATATGGCGATGGCTATTAGAATTTACCTATCGGTACTTTGACCTAAGTTTTTTCAAAAGTCTCTTTTGGCCGCAATGTCCTCCTGTTAATGGATCATCGTGATATTGCTGAATTAATTTCTGTTTTTCTTCATTGCTAGTAATTTTTTCTGGTTCCCTGTATAAATATATAGTTACACTTTCTAGGAAATCTTGTCCAATTAATTTAAAATCATTTATCGTATACGTTTTAAATATTTCGTCATTTATCTTTAACTTCACTTTTTCGATTTTATTTTTACTAGCTAATTTCTGAAGCATTCAATATTTTCCTTAAGGAAAAATTGCCATTAGTGAAAAATATTTTAGTTTGAATGTTCTCATCATTTATGTGTTTCCCAAAATGCTGGTAGAATCTTGACACAATTTCTGGTGTCAGTTTTGCCGTCTGCCCAATATCTGTTTCCATCCCGAGATTGATTTTCTGAATGAACTCTAAACTCACAGTCCCTCTTTTTGCGATAGAAATGACAGTGCCCATTAAAAGACCGGACAATGTGTGCTGTGCTCCTAGTTTGTATGCGATGAATCTAATCACTCGCAGGACAGATCTGACATCTGCTATTTGGTGAGTTAAGTCTTCAAGATTTGCCCAGTCTTCAGCAGTGGGCACCCCAGTGACCATGCACTGCTCTACACTAAAGGGCTCCTCAAAGCCTTTATTTTTAGCCAAAGATTTTATTTTTAAAGATTATTTTAAGTATAATTGACTTATAACCATATTTAGTATTAATTAATTTCAAACAAATTTCGTTCAAAATATCACGTTTTATTTCATTGGTAAAATTAAACCCTGGTTCTTTATCATAGAATACTTTTGAAATAATTTGAAATGCCACACGCTTGGAAATTTTATTCCGCATTTTTGGTGATTTGTAAATCAGGGTAACTTGGCGGCTAAATTAATTTCTTGTGCACCAATTAATTTCACATAAATAAATACATTAAGTATCTACTACTAGTAATAAAGCTACAGTTTTTATTAATTTCTTCTATGTTTTTAGCGCTATTAATGTTGTGTCAATCGAAAACAACTAATGAAATTTAAATGCCATTTTCCCACTATATTTTCTACATTTCTTAAAAATATCCTTTTCATTTTCTGGTTAAAAGGATAGCAGAAAATTTGCCAAATATCTAAATTAAAAAAAAGATACTTTAAAATTTTAAATTACACATAATTTTCGGCTCATATGACCCAACCCACGGTATTCCCATCCCGTGGGGTCCTAACTTTATTGTTTACTGATTCTTATGAAAAAATTATGCATTTTGTAAAATGTTTAACATGTATTTCAAAAAAATGTATATAATATATGTATATAATATGAATCAAAAATAACTATTCATGTAACTAATTTCAATTTTATTAAAAAGGTAGCTGGAAAATGAGGGATGCATTTCTGCAGAAAAATGTTTGTCATTTAATGGATAGGTGTGTACTTCAAAATACTAAATAAACCACATTTTCTTATATAACAGTAAAATGATTCTAGTTATTTTACAGTGGAAACATAGAAAATGCACTTTATGAAAAAATTATGTAATGATAAAGAATAAAAATTTCTTACTAAACTAGTTATAGCTAAAAGAAAGTTAGAACCACAAACTAATAAATAATTTGCACTTACTTGAGGTTTTGCACATATCACTACCATCACCAGGTATAAAGTTTGCAGCAGAAACGCGCTGATTCTGCATCCAGAAATGCACATAGTCCTCACCAAATAGCAGTATTCTTGATTTATGTATAATTTTAGCACTGTCAATTTTTCCGATGTCTTAAAAGAAGGACTAACATAAACAACGTTTTATGAACAACTGTTTTCTGCTGGTCAACATTGTCATCTGGTTGTATTGTATCATTGTTATCCGGGGAAAATATGCATCCCTACCTGTCTCATAGACGAGACACGGAGCCGTCTGGGCAAACGGTGGTTAAAAAGATTGTATAAAGACAATTTAGGTTACTATACAAATTTCATTTATTGCATTTTTTAACATTTGTATTTTTTGTAGATCACAGGTCTGGCGCCCATAGTATAGCCATACATCTAAAAGAGTCATTAATATTCAGGAAGTACTGATAAGTTCAGGCTTGGAAAAAATGGTGACAGGGACGGACCCGTTTCTAAGTTTTCTAGGTCCGTACCAGAACTCACCACGTCGGCCACGGAGGGATCGAATTTCACATTTTACAATAAGTCGTAGCTTGTAAAATGTGGGTTTAGGGATTACCATTTATAATCAATTTCTTAGATCTGTGGTTCTACTATACCTACATGTTTATATCTAGATAAATTTGCATAAAAAATAGCTCGGTTCATAATAAATAAACTAGCCTGCTCATGGATGTGCTGAAGATGGTGATTAAAAATTCGTTATGTTAAAGAAAGTCTATGAATTAATATAATTATACAACTCGATTTCTGCCTACTAGAAAAAATAATAAAAAATATTATTTATAAATTCATAAGGGTGAACCACCCCTCTCACGGGCGGTAAGGGGTAATGGATGGTATATTAAATATTGTTATTAATTAGGGAGTATGTGTGCTAAATCTTATTTTGCAACTCGATTTCCTTCTGATAGAAAAAAATAGTATATTGTATACCTAGTAGGAAAAGCTTAACATTCCCGGGCGATCGTAAAAATTGCCAGTCGAGGCGCAAGCCGAGACTGGCAATACGGAGTCCGGGAATGTGGCTTTTCCTACGAGGTCTACATACTATTTTTCCGAAAATCGGGAATCATTAAAATTACGGTAAATTATTACTAATCATGTTAAAAATTTTAAATCAACATTATTATTTTTCCCTTAAATAAAAGAAGCCATGAAACATTGTTTTATAACTACGGAAACGAAGTACATAATTTTAAATTGTCAAACTTGACGAGTGAAAAGTTTATTTGTGGCGTCTTTCCAAAGTGTTGATTTTTTAACGTTTTAAAAAGCCAAAGTAACGTGTAAAATAATGAGTGATGATGACTGTTCCATTTCTGAAACCCTCCCAGAACTCACGGAGGCAGTGAATGCTGCATCATTGGAATTGTTACCAATAAAATCTAAAAATAAGTATAACTATGCATACAACCGCTTCATGGACTACCGTACGAATAAAAATGTAACTTCTTTCTCGGAAAATGTTGTAATGGCATACTTCTTGGAGCTTGGTTCCAAGATGAATTCTTCAACTTTATGGGCCAATTGTTCAATGCTGAAGGCAACCCTTGCAATTAGACATGATGTGGATATATCTGAATATTCAAAACTTCGGGCATTCCTGAAACAACAAGCACATGCCTATAAGCCAAAAAAATCCAAGATTTTAACTAAAGAAGAAATAAACAAATTTATTCAGGAAGCTCCAGATAAGGAATATTTAATGATTAAGGTAACTTACAAAACTTCAAATTATATTTGGATTCTTTACATGCTTATTTATTGTTGTAGGTAGCTGTAATATTTGGAATTTCCGGAGCTTGCAGAATGGACGAGCTGGTTAAAATGACTGTACAAGATATACAAGACCTACTATCTAAACTTTTAGTTACCATACCGGATTCAAAAACCAATACATCAAGATCATTTATAGTAATAGTTATTGTCATACAAATAAAATTATTAGTTTGGAAAATATTCAACAAAACAATGCTATTAGTTCCCAAGTTCTTCCAGTTTTCAATACTTGTACTAATTGTCAAATAACAGTAAATATAACAAATAATAAGTAATAATTTTAAAATATAATGTTAACCTTGTTTGTGCTGAAAGTTTTAAAAATAAAATTGTTTAGGAAAAAGCCTGTTCGCATTTATGTTCTAAAGTTTACTGTATGGAAATAACATTTCCTTACAGTACAGAAATGAATATTTCCTTACTGTTATTTTCGGTTGCCAGGCAACAATCAAGTTGGAGGAAATATTGACTTTTTCTTTCAAATATGTTGTCAAAAATGTTATTATTTCTTATTGATTTTCGGAAATATTATTTATAAATTCAAAAGGGTGAACCACCCCTCTGACGGGCGGTAAGGGGTAATGGATGGTATATGAAAATTTGTTATTAATTAGGGAGTATGTGTGCCTAATATTATTGTACAACTCGATCTATTCCTGATAATTTAGTAGATGCATTATTAATTAAAATGCATGTATGCATTAAGATACCCGCCAAACGGGTGCGAAGTGGTCGGGGTTAAAATGCCGCCAATCCTTAAAAGATAAAAATACATTGTATTTTACCTCAGGCAGTAGGTTTGTACATAAAATTTTGGCTGCCAAAAAATAGCTGCTAACTTCACGCAAAATCAAATTGGCTGCTGAAACTTTTGGCTGCTAACTTCACACCGGTATTCCATCTTCGCTAAGTTAGCACATGTCACATTCCTAAGTCATTTTCCTATTTTTTTCATTTAATTAATTTCTTATTTGCACGCTTTTCGGTTTAATTTGAAAGAACATCAATGCATCCAACTTTCTAGAAAGCAATTTTATAAAATTTAACTTACTTACTCACACAAAAATGCCATAAAACTGACAGCCATGCCGAACCTCATGTGTGGTCCCCATTTTTAGGCCTTCCTGTACCTTATTGCTTCCTGTTCCTATACCTTCCTATATACCGATTGCCTTTCACTACCTGCTAGACATTCTGGAGGCCGCCTAACTGGTTGATCTGCTGCTGCCGTTTTGGCCCAAACGTATAGCTGCCAACAACGGAGCCCCATTCAGACCAGGTGGGCCCTGCTGCACGTCGGAGAGACTCAGAATTTCAGGAACCTCCTTTTTGGCTTGGTTTCTTCAGGTACTGATTTATCGGTTCGCCGTAATTTATAGTTTTTTTTTTTGAATTAATATGTAGAAATGGTCACAGATTTTAAATTCAATTTAGCAAAATTGTTTATATAATCACCATCATTGATTTGATTTGAAATTGGGAACTGAATATATACGTATATGCGAGGTAATAAGTATTAAGTGCTAAATTTTACTTTATTTTCGTTCATAATCTTAAATTTCATAATTATAAATTAAGTATTAGAGTATTACTGTTTTTTTTTTAAATTGAGGTTATAGATTAAATTAGTTGTCAATTATGACATTGATTTATCTTTCAATACTAAAGCTGGGGTTACCGATAAAAGCTGCGTTTTCTTTGCGTGCCCTAATAAAGGCTAATAATAATAACCCTGGAACCCACATTTAGGCATTGTGCGAGAAACAGTGCAATAATTGACAGGCGCAGATGAATATTCTTTTCTCAGCATGTTATGTAAACAGCAGCAGACGGTTATAATCAAATTTACAGTTTCCGGCCCTATGTTTATAGGTGTAAAAAAGACTCTAAAAGTAGTACACAATATACCAAATGCATTTTCTGAGACTTTTCTCGCTCTGCTCAAATGATGGTTAAACCTTCGCTTCTTCGAGTCACCTAATGCTTGGTTTTTGCAGTATGGTTTCATCATATGTTCGCTCAGAGAAAAGGCTTCATCACAAAGTACTTCGTAAGGTAGAATTATATCTCATTTTGGAAGAATTGCAGGTGGAGGAAATATAGCTTCACTTTCTACCAAATGCCGCATACGTGACTTTTAAAAAATTCCGGAATCGCCTTCCTTGCCATAGGAACCAACGTCAATAAGTAAAAACTATAGGCTTCCTGAATTGCCTGGTGCCATTATTCTGACGTGTTTCCCATCAATTGCTGAAACACAATTGGGAAAGTCCCAGCGATTTAAAAATTGGTCAGCTTTCTCTTTCCAGTCAATTTGATAGTGTTGAGGCAGGAATCTTTTCACTAACTTCTCTTTCAATGCTTTCAAAACTTGTGGAATGATCTTACACAGGGCAGAAGGAGATATGCGAAAACTAAATGACAAAGATCTATGTGATTCACCCGTGGCAAGAAAACTGAAACAAAGATCTATTTTTTATTGTTGCACCACAAAAATCTTATCCAGACAAGTTATTATACAGACTGTAGGTACAGGTTCATTTACTATATTTGACCAACCTGTAAAAAAAAATACCAAAGATAAAAGATGTGTGGTTTGGTATGCCCATGGGCGAAGTTAGAGCCTTAAAAATGGGGGGGCTAAAGCCCCCATCCAGGGGCAGAGTTACACGAAGAGGTGAGGGGGTGGCCATCAAAGAAATGTCCGCCGGAGGTAACAAATTTTTTGGTGGGCACCTTCATTTTCACTTATAAGTCGTTAAAATTATTAAAAAAAAAGAATAGTCTTAAACAGCTTCTATTCTAATTTGCTGTACTATATACATAATATCATGAATTTCTTTTACTTTTATTTTCATATTAGGTTTCATCCAAGGAACACGTTTCTGAATTTTATTGCAATATCCATAATGTATGAACTATTCTGTATATGTATTGGAGTATATTGAATACACAGCAAAAGTCAAAAGTCGCTAGTTTTTTAAAAAAATTTAAACTTTCAAGAAAAATTTCAAAGTTCAAAATAATATCATTTTAATATCTAATTGTCGGACTTAATTAATTTAGACAAAGTTAAACACGACGTTTCGGTTGGTAAGTATCTCCAACCATTATTATATTAAAATCTTATATTAAGTGTAAACTAACAGTTTACACTTAATATGGTATTCAGTTTTTATGGTAACGGTTGGAGATACTTACCAACCAAAACGTTGTGTTTAACTTTGTTTAAATTAATGACAATGCAAATTCGACAATTAGATATTACTTCTCCATTGTCTGCCACCTTCAAAACCAATATCATTTTAATAAAACGCAATAATTCTTCAAAAATAGTAAAAGCAAAATTTATTAAAAATGTCCTTAAATGAAATGAAATCCAATAAAATTATCTTATAACTACTCTAATAAAACTTTTCGATTTCCTTTTTTTAAAAACTCTTTTAAAATTTCATCTGGCGACAATGACTTTGTTAGACCACTTTCAATACTAAAGAGTGGTTAGTGCTAAAGAATTAAATCGATCCTGACCCATCGTTGACCTAAACCAATTTTTAATTCTTCTCATTGAGAAAGAGCGTTCGCAGGACGCTAAAGAAATTGGCAAAACTAATGCTATTTGCATAAGGGTATATGCATTTGGAAAAGTCTCTTTTCTTAATACATCTTTAATATCAGAAATGGTAATGTTGTGGCTCTGGCTTTTATTTATGCAATTCCCAATAACGGTCATTTCAGCTTTTAATAGCTCCCTATCGATTAAAAAGGTATCTCAGATTTAGCTAATTTCTGACTTTCGAAAGAAAATCTTATTTTTAGATGATTTATTATATTGTCGAGAGACCTATAATAAATTGAAATTAGCCAAAACTTTTGTGGCTCATTTTTTATCAAAGGTGAATTTAAGAACGTTTCTTCGTGTACTGCGGAAGTGGAAGCTTCAACCACATATTCTTTAAGTCTTATACTTTCTGTTTTTTTTTACGTTTTAAACAATTTTTTTGGGGGGGCTAATTTCATTTTAAAGGGGGCTAAGCCCCCCCCTAACTTCGCCCATGGGTATGCCAAACCAAGCTCAAAAACATTCCGAAATTATCAATCACAGCTTCCCATCCATTCCTCCCACCATACATCAAATTTGACTTCCTTCTCAAATTATCAATCACCGCTTTCCGTTCTTTCGCCCCACCACACATCAAATTTGACTTCTCCAGATTGCCAGTCAGAACTTTCCAACCATTCCTCTCACTACACATCAAACGCGACTTCTCCTAATTTCCAATCACATCTCACCCTGTTGGGAATCAATCACTAACCCCAATTATTATCACTAATAGTCGTGGACTTTATTAAATTAAAATTACAAGACTGTAAACCACAAATTATAAATAAGAAAAATAAACTGAATCGTTCTTGGTAACGTCTCTCCAGGTTGACGACGAGGTTCGGCTCTCGCGTCTGGTTGCGCGGGGCGAAGAAAGCGCAGTTGCCACTGTGACCAAAAAATATATGCACGTTCGACATTTAAAGTTCAAACATACCGCCCCCCTTGAAACACGGTGATTAGACGGTTTCAACAAATTTCAAAGTTCAGAGCACCCAAAATCGCGAAAATAGTCTTTACACAAAATGGCGATTAAGAGCTACTCAACTAGGGCACTCATTGAATGTCAATGGGAAGTGGGCACACATTAGCAAAAGACCTTCTATAAGTTCCCTTTGCAGTCTTCACATCAATTACGCGCACTTCACCGTCCTTGCCAGAATGGATGCCGATAATTCTTCCAATGCTCCATTGGTATGGAGGCGCGTTGTCGTCCATCTCTCCATTTTCTCCACTTCATTCTCTGCTGCAGGCTGCACAGATACTCGGATCGCCATCTGGACCAGAAGTGCTGGATCATCTGCTGTAGCTTGTGGTATTGCGAGAGTCGGTTGGTTTACATCAAGGAGACATCGGTTTGTGGCAGACTCGTTAATACATCCCCGATGATAAAGTGAGAAGGGGTAAGGGGTTGTAGATCGTTAGGGTCATTTTAAAGGGCAGTTAAAGGACGAGAGTTAAGGATTGCTTCGACCTGAACAATCACTGTGTATAATTGCTCAAAGGTTAAATGAGCATCGCCCAAAATTCTTTTTAAGTGATATTTGGCCGATTTCACACAAGCCTCCCATAGGCCACCAAAATGGGGTGATGTTGGAGGTATAAAAACCCATTTAATATTGTGCTCGTTAAGATAGTGGCGAATGCCTTCTAAATCTTGGTTTTGAATAAATGTATAGATTTTGCGCAACTCATTATCCGCTGCTTTAAAATTGCTATCATTATCCGAGTGTATCTCAGCGGGAACACCCCTTCTAGATACGAACCGCTTTAAAGAGTTTAAAAACGCGTCAAGGGACATATCGCTCACTAACTCGAGATGTGCCGCTCTAGTCGCAATACGCACAAATATGCCTTAACAATAGTTCTTGATCTTGTCTTTCCATCTTTTATTAGAAAAGGACCGGCAAAATCCACACCGCAAATGGAAAACGGTCTATTTATTGTTACTCGCGACGAGGGTAAATCGGACATTTTAGGTATTACAAATCGTGGTTTTGCCTTAAAGCAAATTAGACATTTTCGTATGACACCCTTTATAATGTTTTTTGCATTTAAAATCCAAAATTGAGATCTTAAACTTGTTAATACAGCCTGTGGACCAGCGTGCATTAATCGTTTATGCTCATTTTCTATAATTAATTTAGAAAGAGGATTTTTATTATCTAAGATATAAGGGTGCTTGTGATCGACTGACAAGCTTGAATTTCTTAATCTGCCTCCAACTCTAAGCAAGTCAGAATCGAGAAAAGGACTCAAAGAGCCCAATCTACTACTTCGAGCAATTGAATTCCTTTTAAGTGCTTGAATGTCACTATAGAAGTCCTGCATTTGCGCAATGTAGATTAAAGTCTTTAGGGATTCTTGAAGTTCCTCCACTGAAAGTGGACCAGTAAGGCCTTCTAACTTGTTTTTGGAACAATTATTAATGAATCGCTTACAGTAAGCTACAACATGCTTTAATTTGCTTAAAGAGGAAAATTGATGGAGAATGCTGAAATCATTAAAGGTGTTCAGAAAATTCAAAGTAGTACTAGCTTTAAGTTCAAGGTTTTCCTTTGATATGTTAACGTCAATATAGGTTGCATGAGTCCAATTAGATGGCCTGGACTGCAGCCACGTAGGACCAAACCACCAGAGACTAGCATCGACTAATTCGTCTGGGTACATGCCGCGTGATATTATATCAGCGGGGTTTTCAAATGGTCTGACGTGATTCCAGTCATCGGGATTAGTCAGAGTAATAATCTCTGAGACACGATTTGAAACAAATGTTTTTAAATTGCTTGGTTCTATGCGAAGCCAATTGAGGACAATAGTTGAATCGGTCCACAAAAATATCTCTTTGATGGAAATGTTACTCAGAGAATGTAGAATTTTTTCTGCCAACTGGGCTGCTACAACTGCGCCGCATAGTTCCAGTCTTGGCAATGAAACGACTTTTAGAGGGGCTACTCGTAACTTAGCGGTAAGGAGATGTGAAGAGTAGTTGCCGTGGGCATCCTCTGAAACCAAATATGCACAAGCCCCGTAAGCCAGCTGAGAAGCGTCGCAAAACATGTGCAAGGTGACGTCAATTGCATCCCCTTTTAAAGAATGCCTTGGTATAGATAGATCGTTTAAGTTCACAAGTCGATTGTAAAACTGCATGAACACAGAAAATAGTTGAGGTGGAACTACTTCATCCCATTCTAATTTCTGCTTCCACAATTCCTGCAGGATCAGTTTGGCTCTCATGGTGATGGGACCTAAAATACCTAAGGGATCAAAAATTCGAGATAAAACTCCTAGAATAAATCGTTTTGTTACTCTATTTTCGATTTTTGAGGAAAAATTGATTTGGTATTTCAAAATATCGCTATTAGGGTCCCAAAAAATACCAAGAGTTTTAAGGGTTTTATCGTTACTAATAAAGAAGTTAGGCAGATTGTCAATGCTATTTTTCAAAGTTTCCAAAATTTCTTTGTCATTAGAAGCCCATTTTCTAAGAATAAATCCTGCACTTTCCAGAATTTGAAAAATCTCGTTTTTTATTCGAATAGCTTCAGATCTAGTAGAAGTTCCTGAGAGACCTAATCTACGTAGAAATCTCTAAGTATAATCTTACACGCGTCAGGAAATTTATCCATATTCTCATAGGCTAACTGATGTAAACACCTGATGGTAAGAAATGATGCCGGAGCAGTGCCGTATATCACGGTGTTAAGAGTGTAGGTTTGGGACTAAAACGCCAGAGAATTTGTTGAAGATTGCGATCTTTGTGTGATTGACCTCAACCATGCGATACATTTTTTTCAATGTCGCTGGTTATTACATAGTTGTGTACTCGAAAACGTAAAATTATAGACAAGAGATCTTCCTGAATCGTAGGGCCAACCTTTAGGATATCGTTTAAATACACCCCTGAAGTGGTTTTTGCGGAAGCGTCGAATACCACACGACACTTTGTCGTTTGGCTTGTTTCTTTCAAGACACAATGGTGCGGAAGAAAATAAACAATTTCATTGGGATTCGATTCATTTTTTAAAGACATATGACCCAAGGAGATATACTCTTTCATAAAAGAGGAATATTGCTCGCGCAATAGGGAGTTTTTATTGAGCCTTTTTTCAAGTCCATAAAAGCGTTTAATGGCAGTTTCCTTTGAGTCTCCCAGAATTGATACATCTTGCTTAAATGGTAAACTCACAACAAAGCGTCCAGTTTCGTCACGCATAAAGGTATTGCAAAAGTGTTCTTCGCATTCGGACTCTTCGCGGGAATACCTTGTGATTTTGCTCGAACAGTTCTCCAGTTCCCAGAACCTTTCGAGTTGATTTTCAATGTTTTTGTTGGAGACATTTAAATTGCAACTGGTAGATAAAGAATTAACCCAAAGGAGGGAGTTAGTTGTAATTAAAGGCAATGGTCCAGAAACAATCCAGCCTAGATGGGTTTTCTGTAGGATTGGCATATTTTCGCCTAGTCTGATTTGGCCAACACATAATAGGGAGTAAAAAATGCCAGCACCTAACAAAAGCTCGATGGGACCATGCTTATCAAAATTGACATCGGCCAATTTAATATCTTGGGGAATAGATAGGACATTATTTTTGATAGAAATGCTCGGCAAGTTTTCAGTGATCTTTTTTATCACCAAAAAATCAAGATTAGCTGTATAACCGTTGTATACCGATTTTATAGTCGCTGTCAAAGAATGCTTTATATTAATTAGATTTTGACTTATGCCACTGACAGGTAAATTTATTTTGTTTAGCTTTAAGTCTAACTTGTTGGCTAAGTCATAGGTTATGTAGTTGCTTTGCGAGCCAGAATCCAATAAAACACGACATAAAATGGACTCGCCAGCTTGGTTAAAAATACAGACATTGGCTGTGGATAGTAAGACGTGTGAAAATATTTTTCTCGATCCGCCAGTCACGATTGAGTCGCTTATAGGTTGCGAATCGCACAATATGGGATTACTAGAGTTTTCAATCGATAAATTGGATTGAGGCACGCCAGAAGAGGTTTGTGGCCCAACGTGGTGGGATTCGAAATGTAGCAGGGTGTGATGCCTTTTATTACATTTTCTGCAACTTGACGAACTTCGGCACTCACTCGAAATATGATTGTTTCTTAAGCAATTAAGGCAAAGATGGAGTTTTTTAACTTGGTTTAATCGATTTTGTGGGGAAAGGTCAAGAAAATCTTTGCATTGATTAAGCCAATGCGTGCCTTTACAATAAAAGCATTTGGCCCCTGAGGCATTGGAAACGTGCGAGAAAACCCTTTGCTTAGGCGTAGAACTTGGTGCGGAACATTTCTAGCTATCATGCACAAGTGTTTCCAACATTTGACATTTCTTGTTCAAAAAATCAACAAGTTCTTGAAAATTTGGTAAATTTGGGTCCTTTATGGAACACTCCCACTCTCTTCTGGTGTTGTTGTCGAGTTTAGAATTGATTAAATATATTAAGATTGAATCCCACTTGCTTACGGGTTGTCCGAGAGCATCAAGGGATCGTACATTTTTTAGCACTGAATCTAGAATATTACGCAATCCATCTTTGGACTCACGGTTTAATGATTGGATGTCAAAAATAGCCTTGATGTGGCTGTTGATAATAATTCGTTGATTCTGATACCTATCACAGAGAAGTTTCCAAGCAATAGAGTAGTTTTGATCACTTATTTGTATTGATTGAATGGTTTGTAAGGCTTCGCCCTTAAGGGAAGATTGTAAGTAATAAAATTTTTGGGTCGGTGCTAGGGTTTTATTGTCATGGATAAGTGTTTTAAACGTGTCAAAAAATTGTAAAAATCGATCAAAGGAACCATCGAATACTGGGAGATTAATAGCGGGTAAACGAACGGCCTGAATGTCTGGTGAGATGTTAGAGGCTTGACGCTCAGCTATAACAATAGAGGGTGGGGAATTACGAGCTGAAAGTAAAGATTTGGCACGAGAAACAGTATCATAATATTTGTTTTCAAAATCTTCTCTTTCAGTCTTAAGGCATTAAGAAATGACTTAGAAATGGAAGACTGGCAATTGATATAGGGTGAACTGCCCAGTTCTCGGCCACCTAACTGAATTTTTGACTTTGACTGAGAAATAAAATTAGAAAAAGGACAAAATTTGTTTTTTTTGTTTTTTTATGTGAAACCTTATAGTGTTCTTAATTGTTTCCTTTGGTCTAAAAAGGATAAAATATTCCCAGTTTTTATAAATAAATTAAAATTTAAAAAATGTGCATTCTGCCAGATCTCGGCCAGGTGGAATTTTTCTCGGCCTCAAAATGCCGGTTCTCGGCCGGGGTGGCCGAAAAATACTGACTTTCGACCGATCTAAATAAATAAAGTCCAGAAGCAATTAAAAAAGATTGTTTTAATTTTATTATAAGTCGTACAAGTAAAAATGTAATATGTTTTTATTCTTGTATTGAAAAATAAAAAAACGCAACTAAAGAAGCAAATAACAGGGTATATATTTAATACCAACTTAGTACAAACATACTTAGTAGGTACCTACCTAGTTTTGTAGGAACTTCAAATCTCTATAGTTAACAAAAATATAAAAAATTGCTTATAACTAATAGTAAATAGTAAAACTAATACCGTACCTACTATAATGTAGGTTCCTAATATTAGGTACATACACAAACAAATAACAGACAGATACTTTGAACAAAAACTTAAGTTCTTTTAAACTCTATAGACAAACAAAAAAAGAAACAAAACTCTAACAAAAATAAAAAAAACATTGCTTCTTTTAAAACTTTTCTTAAAACTATTGATACCTAAATTATAAGTACCTACTATAATAACTAGGTAAGTAACGGCAAGGAACATATACATAGGTAGGTAGGTATTTTACTGGCAAGAAATACATATAAAATCTTTGCTTGCAGCTTCTGAATATGATAAATGGGACAATTCAGTGCACGCTAAATGGTACCACTTAGGACAGATATCACAGCCTACATTTTTCAAATTGTCATCTTCTGTATCACTTATAAGTTCGTCCTCGCAAAGAGAACACATAAGTTTAATTTTTTTACTTTTTTTGTTATTTTTCGAGACACTCATATTTTTAGCTATCAGTGTCTTTTTCTCCTGTCTTTCTTCTTTTTTCTTCTTCTGGACATCCAGTTTATTCTGTTTTTCTTTTTCTTGTTTTTGAATATGTTCCCTCCAAGCTTTGGAGGAAATTGCACTTGGCAGTTTATCTCGTTTTTTACTTTCGTTATTTTTTTTAATAGGTTCGGGAAACTTCAGATGTTGAGAAAATGGACTTAAAACTTCAACGTCGTTCATAGATTTTTGGGGGGTTTTTTCGCCAATCTGGATTTTATCTAGTTCATTTTCGATACTTTTTAATGGTCTTTCTTCTCTTGTTATTGCATCTGCTCCTTTAACTTCACATGCTGTTTGGTTGTTAATATTTTCTTTACTACTATTTATGTCATATCCAAGTTCTTCAGGAATATTATTTTTAGATTCTTTAAATAATAATGGTTGCTTGAACTCTTCAGTTTGATTGATGGTATGGCCTTCTTCAATGATAGTTGAGGCATCATTGTCTGCAAGATTTCTTTGGTTTTCTGGTTCACTTTTATTGTCATCTAAACTTTTAGTCTCTTCAATTGGATTAATAGAGTCGTGACTTTCTTCAATGGTAGCAAGGGTTTCATTTTCTGGTGGATTCTGATCATCTTCTTCACATTTTTTGTCATCATTTTTAATTTTTTTACCGAATTCTTCAATTGGACTGGTAAATTCATGAGTTTCTTTGGTGATAGCAGATGTATAATTTCCTTGTGTATCTTTTTTATTATCATGTTCGGGTTTTTTTTCAATTGCTTCATCTTTGTTATCATTGTCATTTGGTCCTTTCTGTTTGTAATTGTCTTGATAAATATTTATAGAATCATTATAGTTGTGTCTATGCTCTGGTTCTTTGGCTCCAAATATGTCAGTGACAGATATATCCAACGGCAAATCTGTCAATGTTAAATTTAAATCCTCAAAGGGAATTATACTCAAAGAATCCATTGGGACAATACTACCAATAGGTAGTGACTCTGACAATGAATTATCTTTATGTATTGTTATTTCCATGTCATTAACAGTTATGTCACTTATAATATTTATCGTTTCATGCTCAGTCTTTACCTTTATTTCATCTATGGTTTGGTAAATGATTTTTGCGTCAACACCTTTGGCAGCTAAGTTTGTTTCGATAAGATTTATCACTTTTTTGGCATTATCAATTTCTTCTTGTTTAATGTCATATTCTTTTTGGACTGGGCGTTTGTTTTTTTCTAAAACATTTTGGACACACTTTGTGTAATCCACATTGTCCGGATTTAATGGAAAGAGTCCACATTTACGAAATCCATTTTTAATGCAAGGCACCATATCTACCTTATCTAAACTTTGCTGAAATATTTTACAAAAATTCACTTTTGTAATTGAACTGGTTACATCATCCTGTGTACTTTGCCATTCCCTGACGGTTTTTTTCCATTGGTGTTTCAATGGCCTAAACACGCTTACATCTGCGGGCTGGAGTACATGGGTGGTGTTGGGTGGTAGTGAGTAAAGAATAATTCCATTTTTTTCACAGAATTCGCTTAAAAATATATTTAAATGTGAGCGATGTCCGTCTATAAATAATATGATTGGCTTTTTAATATTGCCATTCTCAAGCCATTTATTGAAATCATTGCAAACATATTCATAGAATACGTCGCTCTTCATCCACCCACTGTCGGATTTACCAAGAACCCAATTATCAGGCATATTCATAATAACTGATTTCGGGGGCCTTACATACGGAAATACAACTAGTGGGGGGCAAATATCTCCATGTGCATTAAATGTAATAAGAACTGTCAGTGTTTCCTTTTCATTGCCTTTTTTAACTGAATATACGTTCTTAAGACCCCGAGGAGCAAGAACTTTTCCTGTTTTAGGATCTAATGAAAATCCTGATTCATCTCCGTTGAAAATACGGGTAGGATCCTCCATAACCTATTGAAGATTATTCTCTTCCAAAAAATTACTCAATTCCCTAAACCATGACCTAATATACTCTTCGGTGACTACTGCCCGTGCTTTATTAATGCTTTCAGACTCACGCAATTTTAGTTCTGGATGTCTCGAGAGAAATCGCAAGTACCATTTCCCTCCAACCCTATTATTTTTAAAAGAATCGATTTTTCCATTACTAATGGCAACTTTAGTAACGGTCTCCATCAACTCATGTTTTTTTATTGGAAATCCGGACTTAGCAAGCGCTATAGCCCACTCTTTTATGCGTTTCTCACCTTCAATTGTCATAATTGGTTCTGGCCCAGTTTTTTTCAATTCATCTGGTTTTCTTCCAGCCACTCTATCTTGGATAGTGCTCCTGGGAACGCCAAATTCTTTTGAAGCTGCTCTAACGCTCAAGGTTCCTTCCCTCACATGTTTAAGGGCTACATTGAGATTTTCTTCATTGTAGGTGAACATCTTACGGGGTTTTGAAACGTTTAACTTTACGCCTTTCTTGGTAGCCATCTAAATAAAAATAAAAAACACAGAATGTAAATAGGTATAGGCTAGCAAACGGATCTGAAACACCAAAAGAAATGTTTGTTTTTATTTTTTAATTTTTTTTTTTTTTTTAATATTGTTTGTGAAATTTAATTTAAATGCGTATATAATTATATTATAAATGTATTTAAATTAAATTTTAAAATAATAATTTGAAGATAAAATTAAAAAAAATAAAAACAAACATTGCGTCCGGTGTTTCAGATCCGTTTGCCAGACCTACAAGTAGGTACATCTGTTTTTTTTTTTTTTTAATATTTAAGATCTTAATTTTTTTTAAATTAATAAAGTAAAAAAACAATATGTTCATTGCAAGAAACTAATTTTTTGCATGCATTTTAATGGCAAAATATAAAAATGGCCGAAAAATAGGCGGATTCACCAGTTCTCGGCCCCCTTTCAAAATATTTATATCTCCCTTGATTTTCGTAAAAACCCGGCCGAGATCTGGCTTGATCTACTAACCAACTGAATATTATTAAAAAGAGAAACCCACTCTAGTCCCTAACTATCAGTAAGTTAAAAAAAGATAAAGAAAAATATTTATATTAGACCGCTTCTCGGCCACCCTGGCCGAGAAATGGCAGAAAAGGTTTTTTTGACCGGTTTTCCGGCCACGTATTTTTCTTTTTAAATATTAAGTTTTCTTGTATATTTTAATCTAATTATTAAAGATTAACCCCTTAGTAACTAAAAAGTCACAAAACTTACCTCAAAACTCGATGTTTTCAGAAATTATATTCTATTTACTTTCGAGCTGCACACTACACTAAACGTAAGAAAACGGCAAATGCAACGCACTCCTGGAGGTACATGTTTTGACTGAATTTTTCTTAAGCCTGCTTTGGCCTATAAGGATGTTGGTGCGTGAATATGGTGCGCGAAGAACTACATTAGTCAGGGGCGATATGTTCATATAAATAAATTGTAGAATGCTCTATTTATTAACTATGTTGTGAAAAAGTGGCCGAGAACTAGGGGTGGCCGGCTAACTGGGCAGTTCACCCTATGGTACAAGAGACACGGAAGTGGCAACAAGGATGTTTATGGATATTTTAGTTGGGAAAATTGAAAAACATACAGAATTAATTAAAATAAGTAACAGGAAAAACGGAAAAAGTAAATGGATTACGAAAGGTTTACTAAGAAAAATAAATGAAAAAAATAGTTTATATCTACAGTGTAAAAGAGAACCAAATAATGAAGAACTAAAGGAAAGATATAAAACATTCAATAATGAGATAAAAAAACTTATTAAGGGAGCAAAAAGGGACTTTGTACAAAATACAATTAGAGACAACAAAAATAAAACTAAAGCCCTCTGGAATTGCGTTAATGCCATATGTAGTAATAAAAAAAAGAACAAGGGAAATATTAGTAAAATTAAGCTTACAAATGGTGAAATACTGGACAAACAAAACATAGCAAACCAGTTTAATAAATATTTTAGTGAAATAGGGCAAACACTTGCAAATACTATAAAAATAACGAATACCTATGTTTATAAGTCTAACGAAAACCATCATATTCATCAATCGATGTTTTTAAGGGAAACGACGCCCACTGAGGTCATAGAGATCATTGACAGGTTAAAAAAAGGCAAATCGCCAGGTGTTGATGGCATTAAGGCCGAAACCCTAAAAGAAATAAAAATTGAAATAGCACATGTGCTAGCATATTTAATAAATATGTCCTTCAACACAGGTATCTTTCCCGAAATTTTAAAAATTGGTATGATCACACCTCTACACAAAACTGGCCTGGAAGAAGACCTTAACAACTACAGACCAATCTCTCTAATTTCCAGTATAGCTAAAATTTATGAAAAAATTTTTAAAAATCGGTTAGTGTCATTTCTAACAAAGAACTCCATTCTTTCAAACAAACAGTTTGGCTTTCGAGAAAAAATGTCAACAGAAGATGCAATTATACATTTAACAAATTATTTATATGAAAACTTAGATAAATCTAAACCATCACTCTGTATCTTTGTTGACCTCTCTAAAGCCTTCGATACTGTTAATCACAAAATCTTGTTAGATAAACTAAATTGTTACGGCATTAGAGGAATAGTTCATAAACTAGTTGAAAGTTATTTAAAAAATAGAAAACAACTTGTCAAGATCGATGAAGTACAAAGCTCCTTCGCAGACATAACCTGTGGGGTACCCCAAGGCACTGTACTTGGCCCATTATTATTTATATTATATGTAAATGACTTACTTAAGATTGATATTTTGGGGGAAATAGTAAGATACACTGATGACACTGCCATATGTTATTCAGGAAATTCATGGAATTGTTAAAAACAGAACGCTGAAGCTGATTTTAGAAAAATTTCCTCTTGGTTTCAATCAAACAGACTGTCTTTAAACGCCTCTAAAACAAAGTATTTGACATTTACATCTTACACTAATAACTTGCCTCTGATGGGTCCTCTTAATATAAACTCCCATTTTGAGATACCAGAAGCAAATTCCATAAAGTATTTAGGTATAACATTAGACCGGCACTTAAAATGGGATATACATGCAGGTGAACTTACAAACAAATTAAGAGGCTTGATATCTAAGTTTAAACGACTTAAGGATTTTATGGATATTAAACACTTAAAAACATTGTACTTTGCTCTGGTACAATCACATTTAAATTATGGACTCAGCGGATGGGGTGGATTAAGAAATTGCCATATGTCCTCCATTGAAGTTGTTCAAAAATGGATTTTAAAAATAATCTATGATAAAGACAAACTGTTTCCATCTGATCAGCTATACAATCTTGCTGGTATATTTGACTTAAAACAATTATATGTTCAAAAGTTACTTTTAAATCTTCATAAAAGGAAAATCACAGTTGAACATGTGAATCATTCATATGCTACTCGAGCTCAAAATCAAAGCGCTGTAGTTCCACGAAATGAAAAAACTATTGGTCAGCGATATTTTAGATTCTATATCTCTAAGATTTATAATTTGGTTCCGGGGCATATAAAAGATAAAATAAATCAAAAAAATTTTAAATTTTATGTGAAAGACTGGATACAGCGGACGGACAGAGAAACGTTTAATAATATATTAAATCATAATATGTAACATACTATGATATATAAATATGCTTTTCTTTTAAACATAATCTTTAGCAAATCCATGTAAAATTGAAAAGAAAGCAAATAAAATCACACAAACCTGGACATGACATACTACCTCGATATAGACCTTAAAAATTACCGAATTGGACATACTCGATCTTGATCTATGTTTTGAACATTATATCGTAGTCATTAAATTTTAGATAAGATTAACTCTGTAAAACTTTTAAATTCATATTCACGTACAAGTAGTAATCTCGCTACTTCTGTGATCATTGTTTATTCACTATTCTCTTGATCGTTATTATAGACATTTTGTAATATTGTTAATTATTATTTTGAATAAACTATTATTATTATTATTATTATAGTCTCATAATCTGACTCAACAGCCAAAAACTCCAATTGGGTTAGACATTCATCATAGTCATAGAGCAAAACCGATTCTACCTTCTCAAGACGAGCAGATAAATCATTTAGGTCATGTTCGGGCTTAAAACTATTTAAATAATTAGAAAATCGCGTAAGCTTTCCCTTTAGATTTTTCGCTTTGATTTTAAAAAGTGTAACGGGATCCTCTGTCATTGTGTATAAATTGTTGGTAAAAATAGAAAAGAAAAGATCAATCAAAAAACATTAGGGTATTAGTACATAATAAATATGTCAATAGATTAATAGATACTTACCATATACCTGTTCGGCCAGAAAACATCTAGTAACTCTTAGCATCAACTCGAGTAAAAAATAGTAAAACACAGGTAAATATCTTTATTTAGGGTTTAGGGTAAACAAAACATCGCATGAAATAGGTAAATCCATTTATTAGTTTCGGTTCAATAGCTATAAGCAATAAATAAACAACATCTGTGATACAACGAACCACTTACAACGTCAGTCGCATTAATTCATTAATACCTGTACGAGCCTTTAGTAATTTGTATCCATTTATACGCCCATCCCTAGTAATCAGCTGCTTAGAGCGAATATTTGGTTGGTTCTTAGGTGTTGTTATAGATGGCGCACTCATCTAATAATTTTACACACACACACAAAAAATAAGAATATCGGCTTTAGATTTTCACTTTACCGCTGTTTAGTTGGGTAAAATAAAAAAAATATATAGTTTTTCACTAGTTCACTCAACAAAAAATCGCGAACGCGCTCAGTACGGTAGCAAGTTTAAAGCATAAAAATATAGGATATCATATAACTCCAAACAATATTAGAGCCCAAGAAAAATCTATAGAATTCGTAAAATCGGTTGAGCAGCAAAACTCGATAATAAATTCGATAGCGTAAAAACAGTATCGATATTTGACAAAAGTAAAATACAAGGATCGGTAAACTATCGCAACTCGGTAAATAGGGCCTAGGGCATTCGAAAATCAAACAAAATATCGATCTAAAGTGTTAAATTAATATCGATTTAGAGGGTCTACGCATAAATAAGTAGTCGCTTGGCAAGATTCAAAAAACATTCGAGACTAGAGCAGCAAAAAAAATGTATTTAAACAAATCCCATTCAAGTGCTCTACGTTTAGCTTGTGTAAAAATATCGATTTGATAAGGAATGCAATAATGAATAAATTACCGTAAACCGGGGTTACTATGAGCCACTTTTCAACTTCAAATGAGTGTAACTTTTGCCAGTAACGTCTAATTACCATGGTAAATATTGGAAAACCTTGAAGGCTATGTCTACTTTCAATTTCTATTAGTCAAATATGATATATATATTCGCATCTATGAAAAAAAAAATAAAAACATGGTGGCCATATTCACCGCGCATTTTGGGGTGTCTATGGCCTCACGCTTAAAAACACGGATAGGCTTGTTTGAAGGCGTAAAATGGGTGACTATGGCCACAAAAAGTGTAAAAAAAATGTTTTTAGTGTTTTTTATTTTACTTTAAATAAAAATAATCGTATTTTTATAGCTTTTTATTGAAAAAACAGAAACAAAACTAATAAACCTTTTGATTATTCATAAAAACAAGGTAAGAACCTACAAATACCCACTGTATGTACCTATTTAAAGAAATAACTAAAAAATAACATTCTAAAACTAAATATTTGGTAACAAAAAGGAACTTAAAAATATAATACTCTAGGTAATAAATAGGTAGGTAGGTAAACAAATAGGAACTAAAAATTATTTGAAGAAAACAAAATTTTTGTACTTCATCATTGCGGGAACCACAGAAATTGCCCTTGAAGTGGTAGAAACGGGTTCTTTAATTTTCTCCATTATTTCTATGTTGGGGTACCATAGAACGTCTTCGTTTTTCGGCCACTTCCAACCTTTTGGCCCGGACTCAATCATCGTGGAAATTTGTGCTTCATTTTTATTGGTGGAAATTATTTTTCCTGGATAATATTTTTGATCATATTTTACTATGACAAATTCCCCACGTTGATACATTTTATTGGATGAATTTTCAACCGGTAGCTGTCCCACTTCAACTGCCTCATCATCACTACTTAGATGTGCCCAATTTTCCCCTTCTGCTTCAGATAAAGAAGTGTAGCCTCCAGAAGAAACATCACTTTCTTCATTAAAATTCGTAGACCTTTTTGTGGTTTTTTTTTGCCTCCTCGCAGATTTCACACCTTTCAACTTTTCTGCCCATTCCCTACATTTCTTCTAGCTCGGCAATATTGTTATTTTCGGAAACATCACTTATATCATCTTCCTCGTCATCCTCCAAAAGTGTTGGATCCTCAAAAGGTGTTGGATCCTCAAAAGGTGTTGGATGCTCCAACGGTGTGGGATCCTCCAAAGGTGTTGGGACGTTCAGAAGGCTTTTACCAGGAGTTATATTAATCTTCGTTCTCTTTGATTTGGGTTCAGCAGATCCTTTGCCAAATCTTTGGTTTTCCAATAAATCTAAAACAGAGTCGCTTGTCAAAGATTGGTTCTTAAGTGCGTCCACATCTTTTTTTGGGAGTCTATCTATAACTTGCTGTCTATTACATGGATAAATTCCGCATTTTCGAAAGCCAGATATTAAAGACTCTTTGCCAGTTTCCTTTAGATTGGCCATTAACTGTTTTAGGAGGCTTGGAAAATGGGATTTGTTAACAACGCATCCATATTTATATTTATATTCCTCCAAAATTTTTCGCCACGCTAACTTCATTGGTCGAAAATATGCCACATCTAACGGCTGAGTTAAGTGAGTTGTGTTGGGAGGAAGGCAAACAAATCTAACATTATTTTCTTCACATAATTCCAACACATGAGAATTTATGTGGGATGATAAGTTGTCACCTATAACAACTTTAGGGCCCTCTTCTTTTTTTAAAACTGGAAGTAAAAGATGTTCGAACCAGTCTTCAAATGTGCAGGAATCGAACCACCCTGATTTTGTTCGATTATATCTTGCATTTGGTGGTCCGCCTTGGACCCAAGACTCATATAGGTTCGTGGAACGATAGACCACATACGGTGGTAAAATAGTCCCAGCCGCATTTCCACAAAACATTATTGATGTGGATGTTTTCAAAGAATGAATAATTCTCTCAGGGTATTTTGTCCCTTTCTTCGCGATAACTTTCTTTTTCCCGGGGTTATCGGCCAAGTTACTTTCGTCAAAGTTAAAAATATTTTGTGGCGGAATATCTGCAAGTTCCTTTTCTAAGTTATTATTAAAATTAAAATAATTATTAAGTGTTGCTAAAGAAACTGCAGCTCTGACATTTTTGATATTAGAGCAAACCTAACAGTCAATTCCTTGTGTCTTTTAAGAAATAGCTCGGTCCAATCCGCACCCGGCAAATTTTCTTTAAATTTCGAATGTGTCACCCCTTTCCTATCCAAATAATTTTTCACTAACATTCTTAGCTCGAATTTATCAACAGGAAACCCAAACTCGGACAACTTAAGAATATTGGCTACTATTACCTTCTCTTCTTCTGCAGACAAAGCGGTCTGCCCCCCATGCTTTTTTTTCGCTAAACCTAATTTTAAATTTAGCTGAAGAGTGCTTCTAGGGATTTTATACCTTTTTGATGCCTCTCGTTGACTTATAGTCTTGTTTGTAATTTCGGCTAACGCTTTCTGAAGAGTGTTATCAGTATAATCTCGATACGACCGGCTGCCCAATGGTCTTTTGTAAGTTCTTGGCATTTTCTAAAAACAAAAATTTGTTATTAGTCAACACCAAAGACCTTTTATGCATAGCCTATTAAATTATAACATTCACCGTTATCTTTAAAGTCTTTATAAAACGAAACACAAAAAAATTTGATCAAAAACATGAACCTAACCTCAAAATGTTGAATCAATCAATATGGTTCAATATATGCCGATAATTAAATGGATATGAAGCCCTATACATTTAATAATATCCTAATTAATGGTTAAAATTGAAAAAAACACTTTTATTTTAATCGTGATCTGCGAATGTAAACAAACAACCCTTAACGGTCTTTCAAGCCGGCAAACAAGCAACAAATTAAACGCAACCCGTTAAATGCAGCGCATCGGTAATAATTTACTAATATTTTCAAGGTCGCCTGGTGGCCATATTGACCCCAAAACGTCTGTATATCTAAGAGGTGAATATGGCACCCCCCTATTACCTAAGTAATTCTTTTTTTAAGAAAAAAACATACTGAATTAAGGTCACAAGTGTCCAACGATCCTTATTCACCCTTTTACTTGGCCCCAAAGAGAAAAGAAAGACTTCTGGAGACAAAGTTTTTAGAGGTAAAAAAATTGGCAAAAAGGTCATTGAACTTTCATCATCCGCCAGAAAAAAAGTATAAACGTTACAATTTTTTTTTCATGGTTAGTATATTTTTTAGAATGTTTTCTTTTGAAATTAAGTACTAGAAAATTTTTGTAAGTAATTGTTTTAATGTTGTAACAAATCTAAACATCTTTCCCAAAATGGCCATAGTCACCTCGGCAGGCCGAAGTCACCCCAGTTTACGGTACTAGATAAATATCGATCAAAAATCGGTAGATAAACCCTAAATACGAAACAGACAAGAATAAAACTAGCAATACAAAGTGATTGTTAGCGGTTTTAGCAGGCAAAAAAGGAAAATATTGGTAAAAAGGAACAAACTCACCAAATTGCGCTGTTTGATCTCGAGTCTCGGCTGGTCGTTTATGCTGCAAGATGGCTACCTAACGACACTCCAATTTCCGCTTGAAAAAATGCCGGCTTTTTCTTGTATGCGGCGACGAAGGACCATACAAATTGTTGGGAATCAATCACTAACCACAATTATTATCACTAATAGTCGTGGACTTTATTAAATTAAAATTAGAAGACTGTAAACCACAAATTATAAATAAGAAAAATAAACTGAATCGTTCTTGGTAACGTCTCTCGTCTGTCTCTCCAGGTTGACGACGAGCATAGATAAAAGGGGTTTAATAGAATGGACTCTCCCATGTTAAAGTTTGTGACCATAAAATTAGATCGATGCTGGCGCCATCTATTGGCTTGGAATATAACAAAGTAGAAAACTTCTTTTTTTTTAGCATGGCGAGCCAGTTTAACATCTTGAATATTAGATCGCGCTCTGCACTCTTTTTTTAATTATTGGCGGAAAATTTGAAATCTTTTTAGTTATGATTCTGGCGAATTAAGAAAATTATTGAAAGTAAACATGAAAATTTAAAGTTTTTTTATGCAAGTCTAATATTGATTATTATATCAATTTTAGAAATTCTCTAAGAAAAAAATATTGATAATTTTTTTATGGGAGAATGCTTGCAAAAATCTTTAAATTTTAGTTGTTTTCAATAAATTTTAAATTCGAACCACGAATAACTTTTAGAGTTCGGCTAATATAAAAGGATGACTAAAACAAACATGACTTACTTTTTGATCCATATTTTATTATCAATTAATAAACAATCATCAAGTAGGTTGTTACAGGGATAGGACGAAATAAAACTACTTTATTATTTAAAAAGTTAGCCACGTTTCGATCTTCTTCAGGGCTTTTTTTTTAATAGAAGTTTATCAGAGCAATGATAGAAACCTTTTCCATAAAAACAATAGAAAAAATATGGCACGACTAACACTGATAAAAATATATATATAATACACGCTAAAATTAAAAAGTAATAAGGTAGATCTGCATATATTTAAAATCTTAATCTTGATTTCTACATTTATTTTATTATATATATATATTTATCAGTGTTAGTGATGTAAGTGATGCCACGTTGTTCCTATTGTTATGGATAAGTTTTACTACGATAATTCTGACAAACTTCTACTAAAAATTTAGGTCTGAAAAAGTTCAACATTTATTGAAACGTCGGCAATTTTTTAAATAACAAGAAGTTTTATTCTGTCCTATCACTGCACTAACCTACTTCAATAATTATGTACATTTACAAGGTAATATTTGCATTATTTTTTAAGGAAATACAAACATACAATTTATGTAATTATGCTATTTATTTTATCAGGTAATAACTGTTTACTTTTCTTAAAAATAGTAAACAGTTATTAACTTATATTATTAAAAAAATATACTCTACAATAACTAATAAAATTAATCGGATGAAAAAGTTAGGAAGCACTGATGAACCAATGGAAAATTACTTAACAAATTATATAACTTTCACAGCAGGTCAATTAAATATAATACCTGCATACACTTTATTGGCAGATTAAATTGATTTCTTAAAAGATTATTTTGTTTTTGACCTCTCCTTGGTAATATTCCTTATACTTTTAGCAGCCAAAAATATTTTTGGTGCATTATCAGGTACATGTCTTATATCTATGCCTTTTATAATTCTATTAATTTGTTTGGAATAATTAAACAGCTTAACTTTAATTAAATATTTAAAAATTTTAGATTTTATCTCATAGTCATGGTGGCATGTTGTTAACGAGATCTTGCTTTTTAAGATATTGAGAGTATAAACAATAAGTTTTTTTTTTATGAAAATGTCTATTAAAAATATATTTAATGATTCCTAAGGCATACTTAATTTTTCTAAAAATCCAGAATTTACATATTTAAGATGCCTTTTACCTTTAATATATTCTTTAGCTCTTAAGAATGTTTCGCTCTCCTCAATATCAGAGCTGTTCTTTAAAAATAACTCTTTACAATCACATTTTGTATTGCCAATTTTTTTAATTAAATAGCCGGACACATATGCACAACACAAGTGCCTGCGTTTCAATAGGCTTATTAATTGGTGGCACATTGTCTGGAACTTTACAAAATGTGACATCTTCTGCAACACCATCCTCCTCCGGCAACCCCTGTAAAGAAATAATATAAAATTAGGCACAAACTAAAAAATTCCATTGAAAAAAGTTTTTTACTGACTGTTAGAAGTATAAGAAATTGAATATATTATTATGATCTTTACATAAAATGTTTACAAATCTGCGAAACAAGTCTCTGCAGCGACAAAAACACCTCGGATTTATCATCCTCACAATTCGCTCCCACTGATTGTGGCGAGGTTAGCTGCTTTACTATCAGACTTTTATAATAGTTTTTAAAGTCTGCTGGTGTTGGATTTATGTTTCTTTGGCCTCTTTGTCGGATATTTCCAAAGAAGTTTTCCAAAGGTTCCTGGTTAAAAGTCCTTGGCATGAGATAATTAAATCCATAACCCTGCATCACTTTCCACAAGTCTTGAAAGTTTTTTAAAGTTGTTTTTAAATTCCTAACACATGGTGGTGATGGTCCACCATTTAAAAACTTTAAACTATCCAATTTCTTTAACGCTATTTGCCAAAAGGGATTATGGGGTGAATCCTTCTTGACGGCAACTCTTAAAGTTTTACCTGGATCAGCATTGAATGAACTGCCATTTAAACTGTCAAAGAGCTCATCAAAGAATTTTAGCAGATCTGCCGTGTCTTTTGCCGACTTTTCCATTCTAATTTCTCCTTCTTCTGTCTTTACAGTTGTCTCTAAAATAAAAGGATGTTATTATAACTGATAATATATAAGATACTGATGAATGTGCATCATCTTAGTTTTATGTTTATTAAATTTTATGAAATTTTAACAGTCTTATGCTCGAATTGAAAATATGAAATTTACTTTTTAATGAATTTGATAAGTAGAAAACTTTATCATAAGGTTTTTATGTTAGAGTCAACAATATTATTAAGACTGAAAACAGTTTGTTGTCTGCTAAAATACTCCGAACAAATGTAATTAGGTAACTAAGAAACGAAAAACAAACAAAAAGAAATGTAAAAGTTTTGAAAACCCTTTTTTGAGTGAGAGCATCGTTTATGAAAACTATGTTTGTATAAAAACCTATAGATATAAAAATTACAGAAAGCATACCTGAGAAGGCAAAAACATTGATTGCAGCAGCAAAAGAGTGGCTAAAGACTTGGGTACATTTAGATACTTTCATTTTCTCAATTTTCTTTGGATTGACATGTGCATCCGTTATCTTGGGCATTAACCTGAGGCTTCCCAGGCAAGGGTCGAGTTGATATGCCTTATAGATATGGTCCCACTTCGCAAACTTGTTTATCCCATCTTCGTTAAAGCTTACATCATACTTCAAGAAATTATTTCTAAGGCATTTAAAAAGATGTGGAACATCATAAATTGGAATTATTTTGCGATCATCCACTTCAAAATGTTCATCGAAAAATTTTGCTCCTTGCCTTAAATATTTGGCTTTGGTGTCTTCCACCAATGTTTTAATCGCAGATCTATTGTTGGCTCCTTGGTCACATATTGTTGCCACTATTTCAAGTCCAATGCTATGACATTTGCGAACAATTTGTTTTATTATGTTGACCAAGTCAGTTTTTTTAGTTGCGCTTTTAACAAAATTATAGTAAACTGGTTGTTTCCATTTACGTCGTATACCTCGCAGCATTAATACCTAAAAGCAGTAAATTTATTTTAAGACTATATATTCAGTGAGATTTAGTAATAGATAAATATATAACAATTTGTTTATTTTAACTTCTCAGCCGCTTTTTTTTCAATTAACTTTGGCCTTGGCTAATCTTTAAAAAAGAGAAGTAAACATGACAGTTCTAACTTTCAAATTGCAAATGGGTGCCACCTTGAAAAAAAATCTTATATAGAAAGTGAGGTCTTCCAAACATGATTTAAAAGGAACCATCAAGTACTGATAATTCTTGTTTGTTGCCTTTCTATTAATGTATTGCAAGACCCTACCTTCTTTTTAATTGTGATTTTAAATACATTTTTTGAGAAATCAGACAAATTAATTTCACACTTTTGCAGTTATTTTACTGTTTTTTTTTTTAATTACATTTTTGCTTTTTAATATAATATATTAAGATGCAGTAATTTAACCAAATTACGGTTTTCTAATGATAAAGTTAACAAAACAAATAGCTAAACTTAAAATCTAATACAATTTTCATTCCAAACCTGAATATTCTTTGACTGCCATATTGAGAAAAAAACTTGTAATATGTAGTCCCCTATAAACTTTGTAGTAAAATACTTTTTGGGAAGGTAAAATACTTTTAAAATTAAAATAAATAAACAATGATATCAATCATACCTGAGCATGATTTGCTATTTCTTCTGTCTGTCGAAAACCCAAGTCCTCAAAACCAATTACTCGCCCTTCAGTGTAATCTGGTTGAAGATTAGGCTGAATGCTAATTTCGTCAAACATCAAGACACAATATTTGTCCTGCGGATTTTTGAAATTTTTTGCCTTAGCCTTTAAAACTGCAAATACCTCTTTATGCATCCCAGGATGAATTGGAATTCGATTAAGCAGCTTCATAATGGTTTTTCTTGAGGGCATGGCAAATAGTTTTGATAAAAATTTGTATCCAGAACCACTGTGCTTGTAAAAAGCTAATGCCAAAACTTTGTCCTCCAGAGTATACCTTCTACCCTTCGGTTTTTTGTTAGCATTTTCAACTTGACATTGAAAAAACCTTGTTCGTATGCGGTCCATACTTGAAACACATTTCCCAAACAGTTTAGAGTTGCTAAGATTATCTGATGCAGAAATTGTTTGTTTGAACAACACTCTGGCTTTTTTTGACAAAACAGCTCTTTTTTTTAGCTGTATAGCCCTTCGATAAAGGTGCCTGGCTTTAGGAGTTAGGTGTTTAACTTGAGATACATTAACTTCTGAGAGCAACGTAGAGCGTTCTAAAATTAAACGAAATTATTTATATTTTAAAGAAAATTATGAAGTATAAAGAATTGACAAGACACTTATGAATATTGATTACACAGGAAAGAATGTCTGATTATAACTTGATAACATAGTATAGAAGGTGTATTGTAAGTTATTATAACATAAAAGGTTTCATATAATTATTATTAAAAATAGTAAATGTAAAATCTGAATATTTCTCAATTTCTAGTAGACACATAAAAATGCATACATGGTTGCTTTTAAAACAGTAAAGCCTAAGACACAATTAAAAAATTTAAGGATTAAGATTTAATTTTAACCTAAAAAAAAGGTTTTAAAATTTAGGGAAATGGAAATCTGCTAATTAGAATGTTTCATTTGGATTCAGGACAATCAGAATGCACTATTTCTTACCCCTTAAATTTAAAAATGAACAATTCGGTTTTCTTTTAGGTTAGAATTAAATCTTAATCCTTAAATTTTTTAAAGCCTGAGACACAATTAAAAAATTTAGGAATTAAGATTTAATTCTAACCTAAAAGGAAACCGAAATGTTGATTTTTAAATTTAAGGGATAAGTAATAGTGCATTCTGATTGTCCTGAATCCAAATGAAACATTCTAATTAGCAGATTTCCATTTCCCTAAATTTTAAAATTAACAAATCGGTTTTTTTATGTTAAAATTAAATCTTAATCCTTAAATTTTTTAATTGTGTCTCAGGCTTAACAATTTAGAATTCCAAATAAAAAAAATTGGTTAACTTACTTTTTTGATTTGATTTTGATAATACATCTACTGGTCCTACAATTGGGTTCATTGCAGGAGTTAATGGTATACTCGAGTTTACAGAAAAATTTTCTTTCTGAGGAAATGTTTCCATATCGGCAATCTCAGAAGATTCTGCAATGGCATCTTCCACAGTTCCAGGCTCAGCTGCTACTGAAGCAATTACTGTAGATTCTGAAATGTGCTCAACTGGTAGTGGAGCTAAAGAAACAATATTTATATGAGAGGATTAACTTAAAAAAAAAATATTTCTTTTACTCACCAGGTAAATGAACTGATGGCACAACACCTTTTTTCAATGTATTATTTGGACCAAAGTTTTCAGGCAAGAAATGTAGGGCACAAACTCTACAATTACTATATATTTTTTCGGGTGTCATCTCTGACACCAGTCTTTTGTTACCTGACAAGATAACCCATTTGTCAAAAACTGATTTGTTTTTAGATGGGTTGGGGAATCTATGTTTGGAGAGAGTGCTTTTATAGCAACCATCTACACAGCAGGGGGCTGACGGCATGATCCCAATTAGCAATAAAATCTGCAATTAAATTTAAAAAATAAGTATCAAAATACATATTAGAAAACTAAGAATAAAATGGATAAGTAAGTAAGATACATTGTGTTTTCATGCAAGGGCCAAGTCTGAGGCTAAGTTGATCTATTTATTTAAAACATACAAGATTTTTAATATTGATATATGATAATAACTTACGTAATAACTTAAGACAGAAGGTCCCTTAAGTAGGGACTAAAGAAATTAACCGACTTAATATTACATGGATCTCACAACTTTTTATAGTAGAAAAACTGAGCTTAGAGACTTGGTTTCTTTTACAGGATGTTTTTGATGGCATACTGTTGTTAAATAAATACCAATGGGAACAAATGCAGTACACATAGTAATATAATATTCATGAAAATACTGTCACTATGAATCATGAATGAGATGACTGCATGAATAAGATAAAATATAACCATATAAGTTACATATTCAAAAATAAAGTTGACACAGTATGTAAAGATTATCATAAAGATTTCAGTTAAAAACTCTTGCAAGGTATAAATTCTTATAGGTATCTTTTGCTTTTTTGTTCTGTTTTCCTATTTTATATAGAAGTTTAGTCCGGTGTTTGAAAGAGTTCAATAAATAAATAAAATACATTGAAAAATTATCCAGAATACAACTAGGTGCTTAGGGGGCATAAAGTAAATAAAATAGTAAAAATAGCAGTGCCATGTACTACTTACCCTCAGATTTCAAAATATGATCACAAATAACACTAATAAAGTTTATAATAAGTCTTCGAAACACACAAAACACCACAAAAAAACGGTAACACGAAATCACCGGCAAACGGCAAAGCAACAACAAAACAAAAATGGTGACGGGCCGGCAAGCATAAAATTATTTATTCGAATCAATTCATTCGTTGTTCGTCGGTCATGTCCGTGAAAATTTTGTGTTGTGCATAGCGCCATCTAACAGCTTGGAATTAAATATTATATCGAACATTTTTTGCAATAAGAGATCGCAGGGTATGACGACGAGGTTCGGCTCTCGCGTCTGGTTGCGCGGGGCGAAGAAAGCGCAGTTGCCCCTGTGACCAAAAAATATATGCACGTTCGACATTTAAAGTTCAAACACACCCCGTCCTCCCAGAACACATCAACCCACCGTTCATCAGCCGTACGTTCTGAAATTTTGGGTACCTCTGACATGCTGACGGTTGCATATAACTTATTAGCCCAAGAGGATAATACTAAATAATTAATATTAAACTGTAAAATTTTAACTATGTTTAATTTTAATGAAAAAAAATGGATTAAATAAATTATAAAATATTTTATTTCATTTTTCTTACCTCAAAGTAACAGCCAACTTTTCAGCAGGACTTATTGGTGCAATGACTCGATTACAGGGAGAAATATACAGATCATCTTTTATGTCGTTTAAAATTATATTAAATTGCTCACGCGTAAGTCTAAAATACCTTTTAAACTTTTCTTCTTCGTCAAGCAAATGCTTGTTGATTAACCCTTAACCACCGTAGTGCTATACCTAGAACGTCTTTACCGTAGTGCGGTCTCAATGACCGCGTCGATTTAAACAATCATAAATATAAAATATGAAATGAGAACAGAATAAGTACAGGCTAATGAGAATTAGTGTACCCTAAATTAAAACTCAGGCTAATAATTTGGTAAAAATATCTTATTTTTACATTTAGAACTGACAAAAAGCAAAATAAATCCCATATTTGACGCAACTGAAACATATATTTCAAAAATAAACATTTTTACCGACAAACAGTTCATTTTACAAAAATGCAGTTGAATTTTAAAAGAAGGATAACAACAACATTAAAAAACAAAAAAAAATCCTTATCCATAAGAAATAGCAACTTGCAAGGTACAAATTAGTCAAAGTTTAAATTTACATATTTTGCAAATTTTTGAGGCACATTCCAAACAAGTGGGCTTGTGACACAACTTACATAAATAAAATGTTTTTCTCTTAATTTTTGGTGGACAGGTGTAACATGTTTTGCGTTTTTCGAGTCTGTCTAAGTCAATTTCGTCCTCACGATCATTTTCTGGTAGACGTAAAATTCGCTTGATTGTGCCTCGAAGATCGCACTTTAACTTGGTGTTTTCAACGCTGCGAAGATGAGGTCTCACTAATTCATCTGCAAGTATTTTCAAAAAATCTGCTTTTTCTTGTCTTACATTATTTTTGAATGATTGATGAATAACATGTGCATTGTCGCAACTAATGTCAAGCAGCCGAAAAAAAAAAACGCCATGGGCCATCTTTGAGTGCGACGACCAGTTGAATGCTTAGCGCATTTTTCATCAAGTGAGTCGACGCCTGATTTTGTTGAATTGTAAAAAACTATCATCTCAGGCTTACCAGTAGACTCGTCAAGTTGTTGCGAATGGTGCATGGAAGATATCAGAAGCACCGCCTTGTTTTTTTTTGGGACAGGTAAAACGAACGTAACGTTTTTTGTAAAACCATATAACGCTAAACCAACTTCTCTATTTTAGTGTGGTAAAAAAGATGGAGGGATCTCTCTCTTGTTTTTTTTTTAAGTTCCGACGTATGTAACTCCCTTTTGCCGTAACATCTATAGTAAATACAGAGAGAAAAGGAAGGGGGTTATTATATATTATAGTCAGAAATAAATTTCATTGAAATATTACTTACTTATTTCTGGGTATCACGCTTCAGAGAACCATGATGTGTTACCATACGCTCCGCTCTCAAGAAACTTGCATAAATGTAACCAACATTCAATGATACCTTCTTATTTTAATATAATATGCCAGTGGCATCTAGGGTAAATATGCTGAAACAGACTCATCAATTAATGCAGTGTCGTACTGGTGAACGTTATGGAGTATTCGCCATAATATGCGGATAATCGCTATTTTCAAAGTAATTCTATTTACACTTTCAAATTATGCTCCACATTCAAAAGTTTTTTTTTATCTTAAAGGCTATTCAAAATTAAGTAAAAAAGTTATAAAAGTGATTTTTTTACGATTTATACGAGTGCCACAATATAAAGGGAAAAGAGGGTCCCATAAGAGTCTATGTATTGGGATAAGACAACCGGGTTTTTATATCGATTTTTTGTATATTGAAAAGCAATTGTAATAAAATATGAAAAGAATAAGTAATAAAAGGAACCATAAACGAATTGAATCGAAGGTATAGAAGCCGAGATATTAGTAAAAATTTGAAAAAAAAAACAAAAAAAAAATTGTTTTTCCCATGGTACCATTTTTTTTCCTAAAATGATTATTGAAAAATTTTAAAGTAAGCCTTAACTAACAATTTCCAACCAAAGTGAAAAACCCCAAGAGAAAAAAATTTTTTTTGGTCGAAAATCGAAAGGGGTATACTCAGGGCAAAATGTCAAAAAAATGGTTTTTATTTTTTTATAAACTATAACTCTGACAATTTTTTCTTTTAAATAAAAGTTCTTGGGAATATTACGAGGTATTCGTATGTCAAAACGAATCGGTTATAGCTATCATGGAATCGGAGAAAATTAAAAAAAAACTATTAAACATAAATATCGAATTATCAAGAGCCCTATGGAAAAATTTCAATTTTTTATTTTTCTATCCTGTACTACTTCAGAACACCTTTAAAAAAGTCTATTACTGATTTTACTCTAAGATGAACGTAAAACCTATTTCTTTGCATTTTTCGATTTTGAAGCAAAATCAGGCACCAAAATGAGCATTTTTTCAAAATATGCTCCGAATTCAAAATTTATTTTTTCTGGTTAAAGAACATTCAAAAACTAGTAAAAAAGCTTTATGACAAAATATTCCACGATTTCTACGGGTGCCACAATATAAAGGGAAAGATTAGGTCCTATAAGAATTCATGTTTGGAGATAAGACCGCCGAGTTTTTTCGTGGATTTTTCAGTTTTATTTTTAAAAGCCAATAGTAATAAAATATAAAAAGAATTGACAGGAGGGGAATAAGAAATAAAAGAAACCCAGCGAATTGAATCGCAGCTATAGAATCCTATATATTAGTAAAAATGTGAAAAAAATAAAAGAATACTAATTTTTTCACATGGTACCATTTTTTTTCAAAAAGATTATTGGCAAATTTTAATATAAGCCCTAAACTGGCAAATTCTAATAAAAAAACCCAAGAAAAATTTAGAAAAAATGGTTTTTATTTTTTTTTTAAATAAACTATAAGAATGACAACTTTCTGTCTTTTAAAGAAGTTGTGAGTAATATTACTAGGTATCCGCACGTTAAAACGATTCGATTCTAGTTATCATACAATCATGGAAAATGGAGAAAAAAGAAGTTATAGAATCATTATTAAAACTTACTAAAACGTTAATGCAGCTAATACAATATTGAAATTATTCGTATTTCTTGCAGACGTTGTTTAGAAGCTTTAGTTGGGCCTGGTTGACACCGGAGGGCCTCTGGTTTAAGATGCATGGTTGTTCTCCAATTTGAAGGGCCTGTAATAAGAATATTTCTGTGTTAATTTGTATAATTTCCTCTAAAATTATGTATATTGCACAAAATATACAAAAATGTAACGAGAGTGTAAATTTTCTCTCATTACATTTGTGATATTACTAAGAAAAAGTTTCAAAAAACTTATTTTAACTTATTTAAAATTTTATTTTAAATAATATTTTGACATTTTTATATGTAACACGAAAACCTCTTTGTAATGAAAACTAAAGCAAAAATTAAAAGTATTAGTTTAGCAGAGCGCTTTCGCCATCCAGTGATCATCAGTGCTAACTGAAAATAGGGACGAACTAACGAAAATTTTAAAAAGTTATTTGAGAAGACCATAAAACTTTCCGGAGAAAAAGAGTTTTATGGAATAATGACTTCACAACATGCTTAAAGATATACAATGATTAAAAAGAACTTAATTAAATGGGTAACAAAAAGAATTATACTATAGAATACCCATAACTTGATAAAATGACGAACAAAAGAATGGTACCAACCGGAACGAAGAAAACTAACATAACATGAATTCAAAAAAACGTTCAACGCTCTATAATCGAGAAACTATTAAGTGAAAAGTTTAAATATATATTATGTTAAATAAATCTGTGAACAGGAAATACCCCTGCGGTTCTAATAGTGCACCAGTTGACGAAGCTGCGAAACGAAAATGTAACTTAGGTTTTCTATAAAAAATAATATTAAGACAATTTATTAAAAATTATTACAACAAACTTACTAAATATTGTGCAACAAAAAGGGAATATCTGCTTTGCTGACATCTTTGTACATCTATTCCTTAAGAAGGGGTGTAATTTTTATGTCTTACTTGCATTTTAATGACCTGAAATAATATAAACAAATAAATAGAAGAAAGATTTTGGGATCATAAAATCCTTTACGTTACTTTATAACGGTAGTAAGATTCATTAGAAGAAATGTCAAGTAAATATAATTATTTACCAATAATTAAATCTTGAGCAATCCGAAACTCCAGGAAGATGTAATTTTTTCCTCAATCTGTACTCTTCTGGTCAAAGTTTGGTGTATGGACTTGTCATTGTCAAGCCCTTTAAACGTGTTTCCTTCAAATTGAAATCTGGTTACAATCACCTGGTTGGCCGCGATTAAAATGGTGCCTATAAGAAAATTTGATTAAAGAAAAACATATTGCCATCTGATGAGCAACATATTGTTTCGTCCTCATTATGGACTCATTAGTATTGCATATCCAAAAAATAATGTATTTTTCGGAAGCAATAGACAATTGTTGCTGCGGGGTCAGCGAGCCAACATTTGCCAAAACATATTTTTATGTGTGAAAATAAAAATATGTTTTATGGTCCAATTATATTATCTTTTTATAGATACATATTAGAAAATATTATTATTATTACAAGTATTTATTTACCAAAAAGAGAATCATTAAATATACTCATTAATATACATATCAATATGTTGTTCCTGTTCTAAAACCTGCCATAATATTACAAAGCTGGTCATGCTGGAAAAAGTGCTTCTAAATAAATATGCACATAATTGATTTAATCGTTCGACACAATAAAATCGGCATGATTCAGTAAATTTCGTACTGTTTGCGCTTTTAGTATTTAAGCTTTTTTTAGCTATTTTAGTACTTATGTATCAGCGTTTATGTAGTACTCTAATTCTCTAAATGCCAATTATTGTAATAGTTTTGTTATTTGTTGACCATTATATGTATAATATTATTGTGGTTTTTTTGGTAGCTACTTAAAAGGAATAAAGCATGTAACAGTCAGTAAAACATATGTTACAATTTTTTTATCAGGTATGTTTCTTTTCTTTTCCTTGCACCTTAGTTATTAAAATTTATATCTTTGATAATATAACATTAAATATATTGCAAAGATGTAATTATTGATATTCAATAAACATTTTTATAAAGCCAAGTGAAAAACTTTTAGTTCCGTATAGAACTAGTAATGCTAAACAAAAATCTTTAATAAGGTTAACCAACCCAACGAAAAAATATTAGTATTTGTACCTGATTGGATTAATATTTTAGCACAATATTACTTGGGCATTTTTTAGCTGCTTGTAATGTTTTTGGGCTTTTTGGTACTTTAGCATTTTTAGCTAATTTAGTACTTTTATTTAAGCCTTTTATTTATATAAGTTGCTATTAATGTCAAGTAGTACTGTAGCTAAAGCTATAAGACAATTATAGTTAATTATCAAGTTAAAAATACTTAGCCATGTACTTGAATACTATTACCATTTTAGGTATTTAAATAGGATTGCAAAAATGTTTGATTATAAGAAGCAAGACTAATACCTTATACATTTATGAGACAATATTTAAAATTATAATAATATTGACCAACTAATAAAAAAAAGTTGCATTAAATATACCTGATTGGATTAATGATTTAGCACAACACAACTTTAATTTTTATAGCTACTTGTAGTTTTATTGGGCTTTTTGGTACTTTAGCATTTTTAGCTGTTTTAGTACTTTTATTTAAGCCTTTTTATTTACTCAAGTTGCTATTAATGTCAAGTGGTGCTGTAGCTAAGCTATAAGACAATCATAGTGTATTATAGAAACAAATTATAATGATTTTAAAAATATTTGTTGGTCACAATATTAATTATCAATAATATTATCATTAATAACCTGTTATTTTTGTTGTTGGAAAATAAGTAAAACAATCTTAACAAATAGAAACATTTGGACATATTAATGCAATTTCAATCATATTACAAATACCAAAATGGTTTATTATTTCTTGCAACATAATAAATGTGTTGTATCAAGACTTTACTTGAAATTACTGAAGTTTAAAAAATAAAAACTGTTAAGAGAGTATAACTTCGAATTGAAATATCAATATTTTGCAATATATAAATATTAATTATATAATCAAAAAATATATGGAGCAAAGAATTTATTTAATTTTTTATGTTTCTATACATTCTATGTAATAAATAAATTTATTATTTATTTTGTTCGTTTTCTCATATTATTTAATTTTACCAATAGCTTTCTTATTTTCTACACATATAGTTATTATTTTTATTTAAACGTTTTTTATTTCAAAATACGGAATTTATTTCTAGAATATCTATCTTAAATTCCGAATTTACAATATGTTTTTAATTTTTTTACTTTAAACAATAAATCAGTGATAATAAATATGACTTGATAAATACAGTATAGAAAAAATTCTATTCAAAGTATCTATTATTTCATCATGAACATTGTCTATTAAAAATTATGAAATGCTTGCATATAATTTTGTTTAATTCTTCTTTAAATCTTTTAATGTATTGTAATGTATCATTAATCTTTTAATGTAAAAGAAGCAAAAAATTAAAATATGTAAACTAAAAAAATATAAGCGTTAGTTAATTACCTTAGTTTGTAATTAATTCTAATATCATCAAATAGACATCTTTTAATGTGTCATCAAAATTAGATACTTTACCTATATTATTATCATCACAGTTCTACCATTGATCCAGCCAGAGCCAGAAGTAATCTCTTGACCATGATGCTTGATAACACACTTCACCTTAAATCTGAAATTATCTAAAACTACATTTTGATTATTAAAATTTGAGAAGGTGGTATTTATTTTAACTGAACGACGATTTCTAATCTGAGACCTTTGAATTTGAAAAACTAAATATTTAGGAACAAAGGTAAGTTTGGAGAATGTTGTTAAATTATTACTACAATTTTGACATATTAATTCACTTTGTCTAGGTATAAACATCAATTTAAAATTGATATTATTTCCACAGTTTTCCGGAAAATATGCTATATATATACTGACCATATCGTTAGTTCCATATTCATTAATGTTGCAGTTTTCACAATGTTTTAAAGGGTTTTCCAATAAGGGCGGGTCGATGTTGAAATGGAATAAAACAAGCTGTATGTGAGATATTAACAAAATTATTTTTTTATTTGAAAGGCCAACTTATGCCATTATGTATGGAATATGACATCATTCAAATGTCTGCCGCGGCTTCTCACGGTGGCTTGGATTCGAGTGGTCCAATTTTCAATTACTCTGCTGCATAGATCCGGCTGAATTTGAGCGATGGCCTGGGTTATGTTGACTTTCGGGCATCGGTGGATTGCGGCTTATTGGCATAGACCTGGGACTTTAGAAAACCCCACAAGAAAAAGTCTAGCGGGGTCAAATCGCAAGACCTTGGTGGCCAATTTACGTCACCTCTCCGAGAGATAACCCTGCCCTCAAATCGTTGACGCAGAATGTCCAACGTGTCGTTCGCTGTGTGGCACGTAGCGCCGTCCTGCTGGAACCACATGTCGTCTATGTCCATAATGTTCAATTCGGGCCAAAAGAAATTGGTTATCATTGATCGGTACCGCTCCCCGTTGACAGTGATGGCCTCACCGACATTGTTTTGAAAGAAGTACGGACCAATGACGCCGCCGGTCCAAAATCCGCACCAAACCGTAACTTTTTGTAGATGCATTGCCACCTGGTGAATCTCGCATGGGTTGGTGTCGTCCCATATACGGCAATTTTGTTTGTTAACGAAGCAATTCATCCAAAAATGTGCCTCGTCACTAAAGATGATTTTTCGGCGAAAATTAGGGTCAACTTCCTTCTGAAGCCCAGTCAGCGAACAAACGGCGTTCTCTATGGTCATTAACTTTAAGCTCTAGTTGGATCTTGTATGGGTGCAGGCCTAAGTCCCGACGCAAAATTCGCCAAGTTGAAGTCTGCGAAAGGCCAAGTTCTTGTGCACGGCGAGGAATCGACTGCCTCGGGTTCTCCTGAACACCTTCACGGACAGCGGCGATGTTCTGGACTGATCTGGCGTTCCTTTGACGTATGGGAGTTGGTTGATTGTTTAGCGAACCAGTCATCTCAAATTTGGCCACCAAACGTTGAAGAGTTGACTTTGAAGGGCCACCGCGCCTACCGTATACTGGACGCAAGGCACGCAATGTTTGCACTAATGAACACTCGTTTTGATAATAAACTTTTATCATTTGGATGTGCTGCTCAATCGTGTAACTTGTCATGATGATTTGGCATCAGTAACTGAATAATAAACAACAGATTTGACAAATGCCACCAAAACAACATGGCCGCCACAAAGAGTCAACATCGGCCCGCTTTATTGAAACCCTTTACATCCAGATGGGCTCGAGCATTAATGTAGATTTGAACATCGTCTACGTCCAATTTTCTCAATAATTTTCTACAGAATTCTTTAGCGTCTTGTTGCTCTTGCCGTAGGAATATGCCTCCTAGTAATTGTCGCACTGCCATTGCAGAATTTGTTCTCTTTAGCAAAATGTCATGAATCCTAGAGTTAATGTTGGTGTTTCGCTTTGAAATTGAATCACGAATTTCTGGTAAACATAAAAGTGACTGTAAAACACTATTAGCATAACACGAAACATTATCTCTATTCATCAATGAAGGTGGTGTGCTATAAACATTACTCTCATCATCAGAACTTAAAATAATGTCATCATTATTATTAATGCTTTCTTCATCTTCCTGTAAGGATGCTTGGGTTGTTAAATATTGATTATTATTATTATTAGTATTCTTTACATTAAAGTGTAATTTTTGAGATACATTTTTAGACTCATTAACAGTTTTTGGCAATGTTGGAATAAAATTTTTATCATAAATACTAACCACTATGGCTTTATGATGACTATAAACGGTATTATATATAAAATGTAAATTTTTTAAACTTACTGAAAAGCCAATCAATTTGAGTATTAGATTTTGTCGTAGATTCATCTACACTAAGTTTAGATGTTAAACCTTTGAAATTCAAAGTCATTTTAAGGCCATTTTGGGTCTCATTTATTATGTCTTGATTAAAATCACCAATAATTAATATACGTCCTTGCTGACCAAAAATAATGTCACTTAAACAACGTTGGGCTTGTAAAATTGTTAACTTTGGAGGATTGTATACTACCATAACAAAAATATCATTTAAAAGAAATGTTACAGCTTGAAAAACTATTCCAGAGAAATTTTTAGTGTACTTACTTATAGAACTAATTTTTGCAGTTAAATATTTTTTTTTGTAACAAATTATTCCAAAAGGTTTGCTTACATTTCCATTACTGAATAAATTTGCAAAACATTCAAAACCATTTATTTCTATATTGCTAGTACTATTTTTGTGTAACCAAGTCTCAACAAAAAATAACAAATGTGCATCTTTAAAGACCGGATTGTTTTTTATAAATTTGAGATTTTTTGATAAGCTTTGTACATTTTGATAAGCAATGACGTTTTTAACATGAACATCTTTGACAAATTGGTTCTCATACCTAGATATTAGGAGCTTATTAGTCTGCAAATTTTTGAGTTCCTTGAAAGCAACATCTTTGTCGGTCGGTGGTCTTGGAGCCTTGAATTGTCCAATGATGTACAATCTACTAAGTTTGGTAACTCGGCTGCAGGCAACATACACACTGCTTCTGGACATTCGTTTACTTATATGAACAGCCACTTGTTCATAGGTAGCACCTTGACTCTTATGGATGGTGATCCCTCACTAATGAGAAGTGGAAACTGTAGCCTTTCGACGTGGACGTTACTTCCTTTTTGGATTTTGATCGCTCTTGCAGTTTTTAGTATTGGTGTCCAAGTGGTCGGTATGTTCTGGGCTTCCATATGAGCTTTATGTTTGTTTCGACAATCTATGCCAGTTTTTTTATCGAAAAATTCTATCCATACCCTATTTGGAATCTGATTGTGGTCATATTCAATTTTTCGAAGGGCACCTGTTGCACCATTGACTAAACCATCCTTGGTATCTATGTTGAGAGAGATCATATATTTTGCATCCACTTGTAGAATTAAAGTCAACATTAAGCCAAAACTCTCAGATTTTTTAAAATCTTTCGCATGCTCCAAAAATAATGTTTTTAGTTTTTCAGAGCAACTACCTTTAACTACATCTTTGGCTTCACTCACCGACCGCTCTGTGTTATACGTAGACAATTTTTCGTTATTGTATGCATCCACATCACTATTGTAACTGAATAAATGGATAGTGTCTTCTGGGATTTGGAAGTCAGTAGGAACTCTCTCGACTTAATTAACTTCACATCGTCGTCGGTCATCGCACCGCAGGCCATATTATTTAAGGCGATGGCAAATGATTTATCGTTACTTTGTCTCATAATCTCGGTTAATTCAAAGTACTTAAAAAGGTCCCATAAATAAGTGCCACAGATTTCCTTGTAGGGATTCCTCTTTGATGGCAAAAATAAAAAGGAATCTCCTACTGGTGGTAGTTGACGACTGTCGCCACACATGAAAATGGGAATGTTTCGAAATGCTTCATCAGATTTGAAGATTTGTCTTGTACAATATTTAGGAACTCATATTGTTTCTGGTTTAATTTGCTTATAAGTTCCTCATACTCTGAGTCTGGAATTTGATGAGGTGTGGGAAATGCCATATGTTTCACAGGTGCTTCATTTTGGTTTCCATCAATGCCATCAAATGGATTATAATCGGGATTATCTATCGCATATGCTATGTATTCATTGTCTATATTGCCCTCATTATTAACGCCATTATTAATGAGATCATCTAATATTTTCTCATCTAAAACATTAAATTTCCGTTTATTTTCAACTATTTCAGCATATCGGTCTACATATTTTATTTGCTGATCAACATTTTCAACTTCATCTACTTCATTTCTCCATGGAACATATAACATGATCTGTTCTCTGTAATAGTTTATAGGGTCTTGTTGTAGTCCATAACGTCGATAGGATATGATTTTAGGATGACTTCTTTTAACTAAGATTCCGCTCCCATCTTTCAATGGAAATATGGTTGCTTTTTTTGATTGTTCTTCTTTCTTGGAGAATTGATAATAGGCGGCCAATTATGCCAAGCAAATATTTTCAAGCTCGTCTGGTCTCTGTTCATAATGTTCAATCAAACCATCACAATAGATATTGGTGTCCTCAGCAGACATTTCTTTTAGTTCTGCTAAGGATTTTAATAGCTTTGTTCTTTCCTTTATTGGGTTAGTAGGAATGTAAATATATCCACTGGACGTTTCATGCAGGGGAATCTGAAGCACACAATAGGCTGCTTCTTGAGCACTCACTTCACTAGCATTAAAAAAACTGACGCCATTGCCTTTAATTTACCTTTGATGTCGAGGTTGCCTTTTTTAACCGCTTCCATTGTTCTCATGAGTAAATCTGACACACCTCTTTGGGATTTATTTATATAGTTGACTATATAGCTATAACAACCATAAGGTTCATAGACTAGCTGGATATCCATATTACTTCTCATCATCAATTGTTTCATCAACAACTTCATTGAAGTTGTTGATGAAACAATCCTTGAGCTATCTCTTTAGAAACATTGTTGTCTTAAATATGTTGTGTTGAATTATTGTTAGATATTCTTCTTTTGACATACAGAGATCTGCTAAAAATCCTTCGAAGGACAAATCAGGTTTATTTTGTAATTTTGTTTTTATCAACAACAATTTTTCGGATATGGTTTTTCTTAGCTCCTTATTAGTATCTATTTTCTTGTCCAGTTTAATAGCCATCAATATGGTGGTTTCATCCATAGGAAGATAGGGGATACCATATCTGCAGACCTGAAATAAAATAAAATATTTATTATTCTGAAGATATTGTATTCTTAAAGATATCTTTTTACTTAGGTGTATGACAAGCCAGCCAAGTGTTTTAATAATTGAATTAATTAGAGTGTAATATATATAAAATAAAATAATTAGCCTTACTTTATTTTCAAATAACTGGAGTCTTTGAATATCAGCCTTTTTACATGATATTAATAATGACAAACAGTAATTCAAATGTGTATATATACTAGTACTATAGAACACAAAAGAAGAGAATCAATAAAAAAACAAAGATTTACTGCTATTATTCTTAAAATAACTATTTTTTTTCGACTTTTTTAATAACATTTATAAAAATCCATTAAAATATCTTTACTAACCTCATATACCTTTATATCTTTCTTTCAAGACTTTGAATGATGATAAGTGTTGAATTGGATTATTTCATTAACACTCTCTAGATCTCCCTCGCAAGTGATGAACTTGTCGGCAAACTGGCAGCGGTTTCATCGAATTTGGGGGCATCTGCTAACCACAGTAATCCATGAATATGGGGTGAGCCACGATGTTGAAATTCTACTCGAAAATATCGAGCACACGTTATAGGGTCGGTCCTGATTAAACGGGTCTTATCCAAATAAGAGAGGGTATTAGCTTCTTCAAGTGAAATTTCTTTACCATCAACAACCCTGGCTAATATTACAATTAATTCAGGCCATGCTGTTTCAGCTGCAGAAATGGTTATGAATAATGTTGGAATTCCAAACTGTCGAATCATACACATTAGTTTTGTTTTCTCTTGTTTCCAATATGCCGGAGAACCTTTTATTTTATTAAGAAAATGATAGTCATCATCATTTTTTACAAGTTGCTCGATGAAATCGGGTTGTATGACTTGTCGAGCTGTATATTTTCCACTTTCATTTTTCTTTTTCCTAAGGCATGTGTACACAGCTTTTGTTAATAGAATTATTTGGCTCTTTTTAAATGTATATAGAAGATAATCTGTCCTTGCAAATCTCCTGTCTTTGTGCTGAAGTTGTATTTTAATTTCATCTGAGTAGCTGTACTGAACAAAGAATGGTTTCATTTTTCCACAATATAAACTTGGAAAGGAAAGTTCATTACTATACTTGTCTTGCATAAAATGGATTGGAGTTTTTCCTTCCTCAGGGGCAAAACAGATGTTTTCTAGATTATTCTTGTTTAATAGAGTTTCTTGGCCACCAGGATTCACTAGTTCTTCATCCTCATCTTCTAGAAATTCATCTAACTGATAGATATTGGCCTCTTTTTTACTACACCTTACAGCATTATTTGATTTTTCGACTTCCATTGTTTCACAATTATTTAGTTTATCCACTGCAACATTATTTATTTGTTTTGTTGTACTATACTTCAATGATTCAACATCAATCTGCCTAATTTATGCATCTATTAATGCATCATCATCAGCATCATGATTTTGTTGTGAGCTAATGTAGTTTTCTATATCTTTCTGCCAATTGTCAGACACTTGAATACCTTCTTGGACATACAGGGGTTGTTGACATAAATATTTAGCTGCTTTAATTACAACTGCAGGTCTAATGGTTTCAAGCAAATAAGCATTTTTGAAATTAAGTTTTTTCTTTAGCTGAACTTGAATTGTCTGGGTGTCATCTAAATTTCTTGGAAGGATTCTAGTAGTAGTATCTACATTAACTGGTACATTAACAATTTGACCAGTTATATAGCACTGCCTGGCATAGCCGACTTCCCTAATTTGCATAAATGGTATTCTGGCTGAAACCATTCTTTCTTCTGGGGTTGTTAAATCTTTTAGTTCTTCTGGAACAGGATAAACCACATTGTAATTTCCGGACCAATTTCTAGGGAAATGTCCTTTACAAATATTTTTTAAACAGGAAGAATAAAACTGGTCACCATCATTATATATATTTTTTACAAATTCATTCCCATACTTTAATTCCAAATTGTGGCGATTTAATTTTTTGCATGATAAAGGAAACCACAGTCGTAAGCAGCAACTACATGCTATAGTTGGCCCCTCTCGTATAGCTAACTCGAATTTTGTTGGTAGTCTTGTTATTACAGCAGTGCTTGAAGCATTTATATTTGGTTGTTTCTGGTCTAACTGTTGACTTATGCCTGTTGGCTTCTTCTTTTTCGTCAACACTGGGCCAGCTTCTGACACTTGTTTTCTTTTAAAGATCCCATTGGTGTGTTTTCTGTCTATTTCTACTGCCACAATAGTTTTCTTTTTACCAGTTTCATTGATGACACTAGTTTTTTCAGGTTCTAGGGTCTTCTGTTCAATTTCTGTTCTTGTCATTTGATTTTTCTTAAGACGCTTAGCTCTTACAGTTTTGGCAGACTGCTTTTTGACACGCCTCTGAAACAAAAGAAAAGAATGTTAGCCTGTGCTTTTTAAGAAGCTAAATAAAAGTAAACCTAAAGACAAACTGTTATATTAAAAGTTATATTAAAAATATTTAAAAAATTGTATCAAAAACTGGCAAAATGGAAAACTACAGAGGTGCATGTCTCCAATCAGCTATTCCTAAGTTATGTGTAAAGTAAGTTATGCAACAAATTTGTTATCTTATTAATCTGATCTCTTACTCCTAATGGAAAAACATAAGAAAGTAGATGCCATTTATACTAACTTTTCTAAAGCATTCAACCAGGTTGATCATGAAGTTTTGTTTGAGAAGTTGTTGTCGGTAAGTTTCAATATTCAATTGGTTAATGGCTTTAAAAGTTCATTTGAGGGGCATATTCAGAGAGTCAGATAGGCAGCTGCCTCTCTGACCTAATTATAGCCACCATAGCCAACATAGTGTGTCCTCAGGATGGACATACATCTCCTTTGCTTTTCACTGTTTTTGTCAATGACATTTTGACTTACTTCAAAAACAACAAATGTTAGACTTGGTCTAAATATCAATAAATGTTGTTATATCAGCTTCACTAGCAAATTGAATTGAATTGATACCAACTATAAACTAAATAAAAACGAAAGAAAATGTGTTTTAAGTTTAACCAAATAACTACTAGTATTGTTAACTCTAGGATTAGGAAGCTTTTAGCACAAGTTTGTAAACTTAGTAAGTAAAGTATATTTTAACTTTGACTTTGTTCTACATTATGTAAGACAAAATCATGTGTACAAGCATCCTAAAAAATAAACAATACAAATTCATAGAAGAACCAATACATATTTTTAAACCATAAAATAAAAAAACACATTATCAAAAAATAACAAAAGAGGCTTAAAAACAAGTTAAACTGCTATCAAAAACAGATGTTAAAGAAAGTAACTTACACAAAATATGAAAATGATGTTAGAAAAGGACAAAAAATATCATTAAAAAAATATATATAATAAGTGATTTTAACTTGCTTTTAAACTTTTTACTAGGTAGAGGAACGATTGTAAATTTTTTAACTAAGTTATATGGGCGAGTTTCTGGTAAGGGATGATATAGGGATTGGTATGGGAAAATCATTTTCATATACAATTGTCATTGTAAATGATAATGATTGACAATAACATGTCATATGACCAATGTTAGAGGAAGGTTTAGGAGAGGAAGATTTATGAATAAGAGTAGCTGGTTCCAAGACAAAAATAGGAAATAGAATTAACATTTTTTGAGGTATGAAAAGGGGTTTAGAAGAATCTCTTAACCCACCAGAACATAATACACAAGACAACACAAACATACATACACAACAAAGATATCTAATTATTTTTTTTTTGAATCACAAAAATAATGTTCACTAACCCCTTGCTTAAGCCACAAAAAGATATGTCATAATGAAGATGAGAGTAAATAAAAGAAAACTAGACCGAATATGCAACTAGTCTTCCCAGCTTATGTCTTGCGATTTTTGAATCGAACGCGACCATCCATCGTACTAAGGAACTTGCAGTTTTCTTTGTTTTGCAAGAGGGACTCTTTACTAAACATGATGCCCTGGACGTCATACTTAAAGTATTATTCTTAGTGTATGTAAATAAGCCTAATTATTTACATACATCAAAAATAAGACTTGTCCTAACATTGAACCTTGAGGTACTCCAGGCTCAAGGGATCTAAAATCAGACAAACTGATAGGTAGGATTTTAGCCATTGCAATGTCACACCCCTTAAACCATATTTATTGAGCTAAGATAACAGTATTCCAAAAATCACAAAACACTGCCACCAACGACTGTCCAGAATTCAAGGATGCATAGACACTCTCCAAAAACCTAAAAACAGCATCATGAGTCCATTTATCAGTTTGAAATCCAAATTAATTTGCAGATAAATTAGTGAAATAAACTATTATTTTGTAAAACATTCTCAGAAATTTCTGCTTTTTGGAAGTTTTTAACTATCTTGGAGAGGGTACATAAAATAGATATTCGACGGAAATTACAAGGCTCTGTCAAATCCATTATGAAGAGGGAAAACCACTGTTTTTTTTAAACATGAAGGAAAGATGCTATTATACCAGGAACTGTTTATGGCAGAAACTAAGGTATTCAATGCTGAGTCAAGCAAACGGAGTAATAACTTTGATAATATTCCATCAGCTCCAGATGATTTATAGTTTTTTAAGCTTTTAAAAGGACTGACTTTTGCCAAATATAATATTAGAGATCAATATTACTACTTATATCCTTGAGCAAGAAATGAGATACATATATTACAATAAAAATCATTTAAAATATTTGGTCTCGCCTCTGGTCCAGATTTTTTGTTATGAGAATGCTTAAAATTATTAATAATTGACCAATACTCTCTCTGCTTATTTGATGTAACATTTAAGTGGTCATTACAATAAATAGCCTTTGCTGCTTTAATTGTATTTCTGTATAGACTATGGTGTTTCTAAAAAAAAATATTAGTTGTATATTTGCACAACTTAGCCATAAAATAGAGATTTTTAGCCGAAATTCTAGGGTCTGCTGTGGCCCACGGTTTTCTATTTCTTATTTTAAGCCATTTTTTTATGGAAAATATTATTTTGAATGCACATGAAAAAATAAGGTAAATGGGTCAGTAGTTGTATTTCAATTGTATTCCAATTTATCAAGGCTGTAGCAGAAAAAAAAACATTGAAATTTGCTCTGCTGAAAATTCTTCCCACATAATAAGAAAAAGACAATCCAATGTTGCATGGAAGCTTAGCAAGAATTGCTTCATGGCCAGAAATACTAGAAGAGAGTACTGTACATGACACATCATTTAAATCTGTACACAAATAATCAATAGTAGTTGAAGATGATGATTGTATATGTGTGGAAGAAAAAACATACATTTTTAAGCCTTAAGACTCTATGACATTGCAAGACGTTCAGTGAAGTTAATATTAAAATCATCAGCTAATACAACTTTAGAATGTAGGGACAATTGGGATAATAGAGAGTCAAGTTTGTCCAGGAATATACCAATATCTCCAGTGGGTGGTCTGTAAACACAAAAAACATACACATTAAAATGTCTACAAAAACAAAGAGAGAATTCAAAAACTTTCTCCAATAGAAAATTCTCAAACTTATCAAATTTAAAGAAAAATCTTTCAATTGTTTTTTTTAAACTAAAATAGCAGCTCCACCATGTATGAAGTATTGATGACAAAAAATTGATATAGGAACATAATTAAATATTAAAACATTTATTGGGCTTTAATCAGTCCTCAGTTAATAATACAATATCAGGAAATTAACATGAATGAAGTAATAGATGAAGCTCATCCATTTGCTGAAACTCTTTAAATGGTTATTTCCAATATTATTAATTCAGAAAACACTGGACTTTGTAACCAACTTCAAACTCATTTGTTTTAGGAAAATTCTACTACAATTTCCACCCACAAAGAGAAGTTTAGGTTGATCATCATGTGCTACTAGTTGGCCTACATGGTCTATATAAAAACTGTGTTGGAGAATTGAGGTCAATAAATTTAAATAATACTTGCTGTTCCTTCAATGCACAAATGTCGAAATAGCAAGTATGCTTTTCAAGCTTTCTACACCTTTATGAACTCTATCATCTTCCTGTTCAGCTTACTATACTCTATTTCAGAAGTGTATAGAGCAATAAACTGGGGAATTCCGTTCTGTTTGGCTACATTTCGTGGTAGTTCATAGGCGCAGGTACTTATAATATTTATGAATTTAATTTTCACGGATTAAATGCTTTTATTTTGAAAGAGATTAAATACTAAAAAAATACTTTTAATCCTTTTGTATAGGTACCTATCTTTTAACGCTTTGTAACATGCAAAAATGGGGTCAGGTAATATATACAGACTATAAACACTTTTAAATCATATTTTAAACGTTAGTAGTCACTGCTACGCTGTAGTGTAATCACAATATTATTATCCCAATATTTAAAAAATGGAGGTATTCAGTCCAACGAAAAGATGTACTAAAAATTCTCCACTATCGCTGAGTGAAAAAGTTATTATTTTAAATGTACATGATTGCATAAAACACGATTACCCTAGTTTTACTGTGCAAGAAATTGTTAAAAAATGTTCTCGAATGAGTGGAATTGGAAAGTCCACCATTTTCAAATTGTTGCGGAAAAGAAAAGTAGCAGGTCAAGTGGAATCTCCCAAGCAAAAGCCAGGACGACCTACAAAAGTCCTTGATGAAAATGCTAAATGTATAATTCGAAGAAAAGTTCACTCTTTTTATTTTAAAAAGGAAATACCCACCCTAGACAAAATTTTAATGGACCTTGGCCGAGATGACAGTATTCCGTTGATAAGTAGAAAACTTTTATGGAAAACTTTAAAAAATATGGATTTTGCCTAGGAAAAGCATAACCGCAAAGCACTTTTACTGGAGAGCGACGAAATTGTTTGTTGGAGACGACAATACTTGAGAAGTATCAAGCAGTACCGCAGGGAGCAAAAGAAAGTTTTTTATCTTGATGAGACGTGGATTAACGAAGGTTATATAGTCCAAAAAATGTGGCAAGACAAAAATATAACCAGTGCTCGCCAAGCTTTCATAGAAGGCCTGTCTACGGGTATTAAAGTACCTTCGGGAAAAGGAAAAAGACTTATAATCACACATATTGGAAGCGAAGAGGGATTTTTAAAAGAAGGTCTGCTAACCTTTGAGTCGACTCGCACAGGAGATTACCATGAAGACATGAACTCAGACGTTTTCGAGGACTATTTTGGTGAAATGATAAAATTTCTTCCGGCTAATTCGGTGGTGGTTATGGATAACGCAAGCTATCATTTACGGCGAATAGAGAAGACGCCAACTTCAAGTTGGAGAAAGCAAGAAATTATCGATTGGCTGACTGCAAAAGGTATTGCGTTTGAAGCAAATTTGATAAAAAAAGAACTGCTGGCAATAGCAAACTTACACAAAACTCGTTTCATGAAATACGCCGTGGAAGATATAGCCGAAAAATATAATATAACTGTACTGCGCTTACCGCCATATCATTGCGAACTAAATCCTATAGAACTGATATGGGCGCAGATAAAGGGATTTGTAGCAAGACAAAACACGACTTTTAAAATGAAAGATGTTAAGCTACTGTTTGATCAAGCCATTACGGAAGCGACACCAGAGAATTGGCGAAAAGCAGTCCAGCATGTAATTAAGCAAGAGGACAAAATGTGGGATCTTGACAACCTCATCGATCAGACAGTCGATCCTTTAATTATAATGTCAAGAGGTGATGACAGTTCGTCAGATGACGAAGAAGACTACAATCTATTATAATTTAAAATTGTTATACACTGTTCAAAAAGTGCCAGATCCAAAAGTGACATTTTCAACTGTTTTACTCTACATATTATGTTCAATAAATTTGTGAAAAAAATATATTATTCCATTTAAACAAAAGTAACTTTCTAAAATAAAATAGCATTTAAGTACATTAATTATAAGGTAAAAAACAAGTCCCAGTTGCACGCCTTTGGCGAACCGTTTTCAATGTTTATCAGTGGGTAACAATGGGCAAAACTCATAAATTGACCCAAAACCGGGTGGCACTACCTGCAATCAACGAAAAGAAAGAATTTTACATTGAAACTAATACCCAACTAAGGTAGTGGCATAAAATATTGGTGGATCACCAGGTACCACTTTTGCATACCTAATGAGGTTTTATTGCTCTACACACTTCTGAAATAGAGTATAAAATCATTAACATCTTTTTGTAACAAATTAAAGCCGGGAACACATTGCTCTGACGTGTTGTGTTGCGATGTGTTGTGATGCATTATGATGTGACGGGTTGTAAACAGATTGTTCTGATGCATCATATTAGGTCTGACCAATGTCAGACGTTAATATTTTATATTTAATTGATGCAGTGACAGTATAGCGGTGTGTTGTTTGCGTTTGTTCACCATGAATTCAAGCTCATCAGATGAATTTGATGAAGAAATTGAAGAATGTGCTGTTGCTATTATTTGTTCTACAAAACCTAAGAAAAAAAAAAAGTTGGATTCACGAAATAAACGAAAATAGAGAATCATTTGGCGAATATCATACTTTAGTGAATCTACTTATTAAAGATGCAAATCGCTTCCATATGTACTTTAGGATGTCCAGGGATCAATTTGAAAGTTTACATGGAAAAATTGAAGAAAGAATAAAAAAAATTGATACCACTTTTCGAAGAGCGATCTGTACAAGAGAAAGATTAGCTGTATTTTTAAGGTAAATAACTTTTATTTCTAAATAAGTATCTACAGTAATATTTTACATAAATGGGGTAAATCCGTGTTCATACAGCGATGGAGAGTAGGAAGTACTCGTACCAGATTGTGGACAGCTGCTCTGAGTTGATAAATTAGTTGGATTTCGCAAAGGAGTAAGTTGCACGTAGGAAGTACTCGTACCAGATGATGGACAGTTGTTGTATTGAGTTGATAAATCAGTTGGACTATGCAAAGGAGTGGATTGCAGAGATGATGTTGACGTTGACTGATTATCTGTGGAGATTGTCACCGAGACGGGAAGGCTTTTTGCATCCAAATTCCTGATTTCTGCTTCAGATACCATTCGGCAAAACTCCATTCTAATATATGCCTGTTCCCTTTGTGGTAAGCGTTTCACTGTTTTGGCCATACTAAGGTAAAACATGTCTACCTCATCCAAATTAGAGGAAGGAGAATCTGAATTTATCTTATTGCGTCTCTCATTTCGTGCCTCGGCGTTTTGTTTCATGATACGCACCATTTCCTCTGCTGGATTCAGAGATATATCTTTGCTGGATAAACGGGCTTTTTTTGCGAATATTTTGGATGGATCGGGGTACTAATAACTGGTGTGTCAGTACTTGAATGTTGTGTCTGTGTCAAATTGTCTGCATTCAAGGTGATACTTTCTTGGAGCGTATTATTAATAACATCGTCACTGCCAGTGCTCTCATCATCAATTACATTTGGTTGATCTTTTTGTGATTCTAGATTGCTTTTAGTTTGGCGACACTCTAGATATGGTATTAAAAACGACATTTCTTGTTCATACTTCCAGGGAACCACTTTTGTTGTCTCTTGTCCACTCTTGGTCTGCCTTCGCTTTTTTGGGTTTAGGAATGCGTTTCTCAATTTAGTCTAAGTCTCTCGAACCGATGGCACTAAAAGAAAATACAAATTTAAATTAATTAAAAAGTTAAATTATTTATACATATACATACTATTAGGTGTATTTTTTCAAGGCGCACATAGGGATTTCCCAGTTAACTTTTCAACTATTTTATGCCCTGATCTAATAGAAGTAAATAACTGATGCTTGACATAGATACATTTTAGAGTCTCAAAATGCCATAAGCTATCAGTCATGCAAAAAAACAGAACAAAATTAGTGTTTTCTTACATCTCGGTATCTAGATAAAAATGTTAAAAATTGATAGACGTCTGCAAATACGTGTGATAAAAAATTAATTGTTTTTAGAGAAATAATGCATTTTTAAGTCTTTTGTCATACTTTTTTGGTACCACAAACAAACTAAAGTAATTTGAAAGTAATTTATCTACTCCAAATTTTAGCAATGTCCTTCTATTACAACAGGGCCAAAATCGGGTCGAAAAATTAATATGGAAATCTCTATATAAAATGCAAATGTGATCATTTTGCTAACAGCAGGTTTTCTTTTCAGATTCTTAGCCACTGGCAATTCATTTCGATCTCTTGGCTTCAGTTATAAAATGGGATTTAGCACAGTTCGTGAAATTATCAAAGAAGTAGCAAAGGCCATAAAGGAACTTCTAGCATCAGAATTTTTACCAATACCCACAGAGCAACGATGGGAAGAAATAAGTGCAAGATATCAGTCTATGTGGAACTTTCCTAACTGTATAGGCGCTTTAGACGGAAAGCATATAAATATTCGCTGTCCTATTAATGGCGGATCAAATTATTATAACTACAAAGGTTGTAACTCAATTGTTCTGCTGGCGCTGGTGGATGCTAATTACCGATTCATAGCGATTGATGTGGGCTCATATGGTCGCAACAGCGATGGAGGAATTTTTGCCAAGTCTTCTCTGGGAATTTCGTTAGCTAATAATACACTGAATCTTCCAGCTGATAAGCCGCTTACACAAAACGGTGAAGCTTTACCTCATGTTATTGTGGGAGACGAAGCTTTCCCACTAAAATCGTATTTATTACGCCCCTATAGCCGGCGTTATGTAGCAGGAAATGAGCCAAATAAAATTTTTAACTATAGGCTTTCGCGGGCTAGGAGAGTAGTGGAAAATAGTTTTGGAATTCTTGCAGCACGATGGCGAATTTTTCTTAAGCACATGGAAATACAACCAGATTTTGTTGATGACATAGTATATGCCGCAATTTGTCTTCATAATATGTTATGCTGCAATAATGATTTTGAGCCAGAAGAAATATATCGTAACACCCTCGAATCGTGTTTTACATTAGTGCCACCCTTGGGTCAAAATTCTACTCAAGATGCTTTTCGCGTTCGGGACAAATTTAGAGATTATTTTCTATCAGATATTGGTAGTGTACCATGGCAATTAGAAACTGTACGACGTGGACGTAACGTAATAATAAATTTAAAAAAATACAGTACCTATGTAACTATGTATGTATATAAAAATAAATAAAATAAATTAAAATAAGCTTACATGGGCTATTAATTTCCTTTGCTATCTCCTCCCATGCTTCTTGTCTCATACTTTGATTTCGGTAGTGTCTTGACTTGACGTTAAATAAACATTCATGATTTCTTACATTTTCAATTAGTTCAATTTCGTTCACCATCGCAGCCATCGCGCTACAACCTACGGCCGAAAACGTTCTGACGCTCTGACGGTGTCAAACAAAAATCTGGTTCACCCGCATTTTATCGCGACACGACAGGTCAGAACGAACCGCATCAGATGAATGTGCACACTGCTCATTTAAATACACGCAAAATAAGCAGTATGATTCACATCATAACGCATCACAACACATCGCAACACAACACGTCAGAGCAATGTGTTCCCGGCTTAAAGCTATTGAATTGGTAAACATTTAACGCTCCAAGGTCGTAATTTGTCGTCAGACGGGGCAAGCAGATTCGTGGAATTGGACCGATCCATCTTACTCACAACTGGGGGGTGGTGCGAAGTCGATTTATTTACTAGCGCCACCGGCTAGCGCGGTGTGTCTTGACAGCTGTGCAACGTTGCCGGATTGTGGCAGATTTCGTTGAATAAAATAAACTATATATTTGTAGGAGTAGTGAACGGAATTTTGTTAAATTGGTTGGTGTTTTATTTGTACATGTACTCTGAATGACTAGTGGATAGCATATTATTTACGTAGACTGATATTACGTAGTTGTTAAAACTTTTGTGTACAATTAAGGTGGTAGGTACGCGATTTTATTTTAAGCTTATAATTAAAAATGAGTCAAAAAAATAAAAAGGAGCGAAAAAATTCAGCAAGTTCGGAGAATATTCCTCTGAGCGAGCTCCAAGCTAGGGAAACAGTTCAATTGCTTAAAGAATTGTCCGTAGGTATGACGGAGTTGCAGGATTCTGTTTCTAAATTGAGTTTAGAAGTTAAAGAAATTGATCAGAGGACTAGGTTGACTAGCGACTCACCATCAGGGTCTAAGACAAAAGGGGGGCCACTAGAGGTTTCTAGGTCAGATTTAGTAGGCATGTCAGTCGATCGGGGTTATATTTTGAACTGGAAAGAACTGGGGGGAAGTAATTTAACATTTTATCCTAATTCAAAAACCCATCCTATGGGATTTTTAAAAAAATTAAACAGTATTTTGATCGATGCGGGTGTTCCGCTAAAACAAATTTGGCCTTAACTTGTCTTCGAGGCGCGGCGGCTGATTGGGCTCAAATAAAAGAAGAATCATTTAACAATTTCAATGATTTTCAAAGGGCTTTTCAGGCAAGATTCTGGGGGGTTGACCGAGAGCGCGAACTCTTTTTGGAACTTTCATACGGTACTTTTGAATCCGGAAGTAGGTCAGAATATTTTTTAAATCTGATTAATCAAGCTAATTACTTAACTGAAAAAATAGCGACCCCAAAATTAATTGAAATGATTTCCATGCATTTTTCCTCAGAGATTCGGCGCGGTATTGTCACGAATGGGTTTTGTGACATAGACGATATTGAAACCTATTTACGAAAAATAGATGACACATTTAAGGGCGAGTCAAATGCAGAACATTCGGGGGCGAGTTCTCATGACAATACGCGAAGGCAAACACAGGACAGAAATACGTTGACCTCCAATTCAAGAAATTATAATAATTTTAGCGGTCGCGGAAATAATAAAAATAATAGGGAAATTCGACATATCGCCGCTTTTTATAGGGAGGAGGCGGAGCTCCTCACGGATTCCGATAGCGAGCCGGAGGAAAATGAGAAAGTTTCTCCGGTTATTAATGCCTCGATAGGTACTCGACAGGTACGCATACTTTTAGATTCCGGCTCAGATGTTTGCGCGGTTTCCGAAAAGCTTTATAACGAATTGAGGTCTATGTTAAGTGAGTTGCCGGCTCTGCCGGTCACCAATGTCAGTATTGCTGTGGCTTTAGGGGGGAAAACGCAGCGTGTAAAAACCCAAATATATGTGCCTATCGAAATTGCAGATTTAAAAATTAATGTTATCTGCTTGGTCATTCCTAATTTGAACTGTGATATTTTATTTGGTTCCAACTGGATGTCTCAGTATAAGGCAACACTGAATTTTGATGACTCCTTGTTAAGCTTTAGAGTCAATAATAGGCCTTTTAATTTGACCATTGAGTTTGAGATCAGTGATCGCAGTTTAAAAATAAATTTATGCAGGGAGCACTGGGACATGGAGGTCAAGGAGGCGTCGAGAGGGGCAGAACCACCATTGAGTGTGAGCAGCGAGGGCGCATATTCTGACGCCGACTTTAAACGGGCGGTTGACAGCGCATGTATGTCCGAATGTCCGGGCTGTGTTAATAATTATTATCATGAAATTGAATTAACAAACTATGAAGCATTTAACGCCCCACAATACCCCGTCCCTCTAGTATATCGGAAAGAGGTAGACGCGCAAGTTTCGGATATGTTAGCGGGGGATATAATTAAAAAACAAAAAACCCAGTATGTATCTCCCTTGGTGTGTGTGACGAAGAAAGACAAGTCCGTGAGAGTGCATTCCGATTAAAGATGAACACACTAAGTACGTGGGGTTTATCCATGCGGGTGAGACTTATACTTTTAAAAGATTGCCATTTGGCTTGCGCACTTCCATGGCGAGCCTTATAAGATGTCTAAATAAGGTACTGGACGAGGAATGTCATGATTTCATGTGTGTTTACGTGGATGATTTGCTGGTTTATTCGAACGATGTCTCGTTACATTTAAATCATCTTAGTACAGTCTTTAAAAAATTATGTAAAGCAGGGCTTACTGTAAAGTTAAGAAAGTCCCAATTTTTCTGTAAGGAAGTCTTGTTCCTAGGACATATTATTACAGCTGAGGGTGTGTCCGTGGATCCAAAGAGGGTTGAGAGCATTAAGAATTTTCCGACTCCTAAAAATATAAGAGGGTTGCGTGGATTCCTCGGTCTTGTGAATTACGAACGACGTTTCTGTCAAAAGTATGCCGAGTTGACAATACCGCTGTTGGAACTTCTAAGAAAAAAACAAGTTTGGAAGTAGGGAGAGGTAGAAAATCAGGCCTTTCAAGCCATCAAGGATGCCTATTTGGAAGTTTGTTTTGTGGCTCACCCTAACTTCAGTCGAACTTTTTATATACAATGTGACAGTTCCGATTTCGCTGTAGCAGGGACATTGTTTCAGCATTCAGACGATGACGAGCGTCGAGTAATTGCATATACCAGTAGCACCTTTAAGGGTAGCCAGTTGGCTTATACTGTCACGGAAAAGGAGGCTATGGCAGTCATACACTGTTTAAAACAGTGGCGCGCCTTAGTTCTTGGTCAAGACTTAGTTGTTATTTCCGATCACAAAAGTTTAAGTTTTTTGCTTACCTGTAAACTAAAGAGTGCACGTTTATCACGATGGATAATGTTCTTGCAAGAGTTTGATTTTCGTATTGAGCATTGCAAGGGGTCTGCTAACGTTACGGCCGATATTCTGTCGCGGTATCCTCCTAAAGAACTGGTGTCTACACGTCCTTTCGAGTCGGGTGACGTTCGTGTTTCATTGGTAAAAATAAATGGCGATCTCTCGCGATTAAAAGCACATTTTAAAAATATGCGAGGCGATCAATTAAATAATGATTGGGCCAGACAAAAGATAAACTTTTTAGAAAAATATTTAAAGTTTCCGTTAATTATTAGCAAAAAGGAATTGTCGGTGCAAAAATGGTATTGTATACATGAGGGGCTTCTGTTTAAAAAAGGCACTAGGGATTGTCAGGGTTACAAACTCTGTGTACCCTTAGATCAGGTGCGCGATTTTATTATAACCAAACACGAAACATTGGGGCATTTTGGAAGGGCTAAAACATATTTGCACTTGAAACAGTCTTTCTTTTGGCCTCGGATGCAAAAACATATACGTCAGATTGTGAGGGGTTGTGACATTTGTCAAAAGGCCAAAAGTGATCCGGTTTCGCGAGGAGAATACCATGCGGTGGTACCCAGCCGACCGGGTGAACTGGTTTGTTTGGACTTGATTGGACCTTTGCCGGAAGGTCGCGGAAAGGTTACGCAATTATTAGTAATTGTCGATGCCTTTTCAAAGTTCGTTAAGTTATTTGCTCTGCGTCGAGCCACAACTAAGGCCATTTTAAATAAAATTTTAAAGGTATATATATCAGAGGTTCAAAAACCCCAATGTGTTCTTAGCGACAACGGTACCCAGTTTTGTAGTCGGGCTTGGAAAAAAGATTTAGAACAGGAGGGAATTCGAGTGAAATATACGTCCGTCTATTTTCCACAGGGAAACATAACTGAGCGGTATAACAAAGAAATCGGACGGTTACTCAGAACTTATTGCTATGATCAGCATACTCGCAGGCCTAATGTGTTATCTTTCGTTGAAGAATGCTTAAATTCGGTAATAAACCTGAATACCGGATTCAGCGCTGTCTATTTACAAAAAGGCATAAGGGTCGAATGTCCCCTTACTAAATATGTTGAATTTCCCAATGACCCCGAAAAGGTAGTCTCTAGGGAAAGGCTCTGGGAATTGGCACGCGAACGAATGTTAAGTAAGGCAGAGAAGCGCACAAACAGAGCTAATAAATCGATCAAGCCGGTTGAATTTCAGGAGGGTGATCAGGTTCTTGTTAAAACCCATTATCAGTCGTCCGCTTCTGATAAGGTTATCAAAAAGTTTTTCTTGCTATTTGAAGGACCATATCAAATCTTGGGTCGAGTTGGGGCTAACTCTTACATTGTTGGTGACCTTGAGGGTAAGGAGCTAAGCCGCCAAAATGTTGTTAACTTAAGAAAGTATGTATCTAATTCTGCAGTCCGTTGTGACTAATGAATCTTATGCATTCCAATTAATTTTTTTTTGTTTTGTTATTATACGAAGCTGTAAGTTTAGTAGATAATATTGAGATGCTGTATATATTAGAAAAAAAGTGTTACTTCTAGCTAGCAATATTTTTCGTTTTGTTTTGTTTTTAATTCGCGCATTATTGAGTGCGAGACGTATGTATGCGGTTTGAGATGTTGATAGGCAGTGAACTTAAACACATATTTTATATTTTAGTATTTAAGTTGGGGGGTAATGAGCTGATTTTGAATTGTAATCAACATCGGCAACATGGGCTGTTAGATATGGGTCGATCTATTTTTTAAGTTCAGTCAAGGGGAGTCGTCGCGAAGACTAGGACGACCCGTCTTGTCGTTTGGTTTCTTTCTAGTTTATAAGACATAAACGTCCGTGTATTTTGTACATCCCGACTTTGTGGAATAAATAAATTCAGTTGAATAAAGCCAGGGTGCTTGTAGTATATTCCCGGTGTGTTATTGAACTTTTCCCGTGCTGCAGTGAAGCCGTCACCCACCCTGAGAGCATAAACTTAAATACGTCTCACCCCTCAATATTTCTTTACAGTTATGAGAGAAAAAGTCGACAAAATGCCTTGGGCGCAAAGTAATTAAAGGAGCTTAGAGTCCCCTCTAGCCTCTCGGGTAAGCCTTTAGACAGTGGAGAAACCAGGTAAAGATTTAAAGTAGACTGTCCGGTTATAATGAGATCTTATTGCTCTTAATCTTTATTATTACAAATACTAATAAGTAACAGATTTGGTTGCTTAAAACTAAATGAACAAAAGTGTCCTTAAAATCTAACAATCCCCATTACCAATTTCTATGATTAAGCACAGGCAGTTATTTGGGAAAATGTACCGGAAAATTCAGCACTCTATTAATGACGCAAAATAGTATGATTTAAGGGACGGGGTTATGATGTTTTGTACAAGCGGTTACGGATGACATTCGATAAGGAATGCCGGAAACTCAACACCAATCAAGCGAAGCAATCTCAATCAATCGGTCAACATTTATCTTTGCTCTGTTGCTATACGAATAGTAATTATGACATCACGGCCTCGGTTATTACTCGTCTCTCACCATCTTGAGAAGCCAAGTAATAATTAATAAACGCGGCTACTGCCTGCCCTACAAAACACGAAGAAAGATAGTGTCCAGGCACCAGTTAATAATATTCGCGACTGTGGCTTGCCCTTACAAAACACGAAGAAAGATAGTGTCCAAACCACAGTTTTAAAAGTTCATAAAGCGGAACGGAATCAATATGAATATTCTAATAATTAATCAGAGATAAAAACTCACAGCGGAAACATAAAATACCACCGTCTTCCAAGCTTGTAAAAATGTTAACTAAAATACCGTAACGCGGATAATTTTACGATAATTTCATTAATATAACCCGCTTACTACCTGCCCTACAAAACACGAAGAAAGATAGTGTCCAGGCACCAGTTAATAATATTCGGGACTGTGGCTTGCCCTACAAAACACGAAGAAAGATAGTGTCCAAACCACAGTTTTAAAATTAAATAAAACGGAACGGGACGGAACGATATCAATAGCAACGGATTCGATAAAGATCTTAATACGCGAGCTTGGAAGCGGCCGGTCAACTGTCAACAGGTGGCTCTTACCTAACCCAATTCACACTGTCAACGTCAAGACAAATTTAAACGTAAATATTAAAAATTTAACGGTATTGAAATATGGAAAAATTACTGGTACTTCGCTCGAAAGGTATGGTACGACCTTACTGCGACGAATGTGAATCCTTGGTGGACCTGGAACCTTTTTATACCCATCGCAGGAATTTGGGTGCCGACGACTCACGAACATCCTCGGAACCAATCGTTGAATAAAAATGCAATTGGGAAAACTTAATGAAAATAGAGTTTTTCCTCGTGAAAACGGTACGGATTTATAGGCTATGACCCTATATGGTAAACAAACTTAGTTTCAGCTCTCAAAACCGAGTATTTCTAGGTGAAAATAGCGGGACAAAAGCTGGCCACATGTGTACCAGAAAACCAGCTTTTCAGGAAAACCGCGGGAAACTGAATCATGATTTATATTATATTCTGCCACACCGGGCATGCCCCTTCATTTAACAGGGCTAGTCCCAAGGTAGGTAAACCTTGAAACTTGCAAAATAGAACATGTAAACAATGCAACAGCATGAAAGGAAAATTTCATGTAAATAACCGAAAAACTGGAAACATAGTGATGAAAACCCTCTCAGTTTTAGGCATTTGTGGTTCTTCACCATCCTAAGAACAACCAGGGCTGAAAACAATAAGGCCAGAGACTACAACATAGTCAACGGAGAACTAGGCATAACCTATAAGAAATCAAGCCTTTCCAGGATACTATCAAGCTAGAAACCTCTTTAAGTTGGTTTCTTTATATATGTTTACAATTATAAACCCCTCATGACTCACAGGTAAAGCTTAAAATGTATCTTTTTGTTATGTAAATTATAAATTTAGAGGTTAAAATGGTAACGGAGCAAAATTATCTAAGTTGTCTTATATAAAAGGCTGCCTGGGCTTACCCTTATTGCTACAAAATAAAGACAAAATCTTGTAACTTCGTTACAGTGTTCAAAATTATTACCATTCGCGTCACGGCAAGCTCTTAATCTTTTTATTAGATGATGGTGCACATGTGGTAGAATTCTTGGATTGTTTTTAATTGTCTAAAATCCTTCCTCTATTCTTTGCCTGAGAACATCAATATTGGGTATAGGGCGGGAATAAACTAGTTGTTTTAGGTGTCCCCATAAATAAAAATCAAGGGGGTTTAGCTCAGGAGACCGTGGTGGCCATGGCACTGGACCCCCACGACCTATCCAGCGGTTTTGATAGGCATTATTTAAATGTTCTCTAGCGAGAATGCTAAAATGTGGGGGAGCACCATCGTGCATAAACCACATTTGTGCTCGTAATTGAAGTGGTAGATTTTCTAATATTTGTGGTAATTCATTCTGTAAAAAAATTGTATAAATTTGTCCATTAAGTCGTTGCGGCATAAATACATGTCCTTTTAAATGCCCATCGATTATTCCCGCCCACACATTTAAACTTAACTGCTGCTGATGTGCCTTCTGTACCGTAGCATGGAGATTCTCATCCGTCTATAGGTGGTTGTTGTGGAAATTGAAAATTCCGTTTCTTGTGAAGCCGGCCTCGTCAGTAAATTAAATTATCTTCTCAAAATTTTCAAAAGCAACGCGGTTTTCTTCTAGCCAATTACAGAAGTGTACACGAGGAAGGAAATCTCGCTCTTCCAAAGCCTGAACCCGTTGAATATGATAAGGGTAGAGTAACATATCGTGCAAAATTCTCCATACGGTTGACTGAGAGTATTCTTGATTTGTGATGATGCGAGTGCTCAAAGATGGATCTTCTTCAATACGATCTAGCACGCGTTCTTCTAATGCTAGGGTTCTGGCATTTCTTGGTCGCCCAACAACTTCCTGTCTTTGAAATGTTCCTTAAGCAAAACTTAAGTAGATATTATGCGATATTACTCACATTTTTGAATTTACCTGTTTCCCTTAAATTACGATCTACTCTTGCGAAAACCGTACGGTGTGGCACTCGTCGATTAGGAAATGCCTCATGATACAATCGTCTTGCTTCAACACAATTACCAAATGCTCTTCCAAACATAATGTGAATTTCAGCTTGTTCTTGATACGTAAAATCCATGTTTGCTTTTTAAACTTAGAAACACAAAGTACCAAACTCAACAAAGGCAATTCCCTTCTTATTAATAATAAATAGTAATTTGTAAAACACTCTATGAAACTAATTTTACTTTGACAAAGTAAATTGTATTTTACAATGACATTTATCAGTCATTTAAATGGCAAAAACTAAAAAACAACCGCCAACTTCGTTTTAAATGCGTATGCAGTAATTTTATTATGTGTTAAACATACGCAATCAGACAATTTTCAAAGTCGATTTTCTCGTAAATGGTACGCTCTATCGAATTGAATTAAGAGTACCTTTTTTACGTATAAGACTCTAAAATTTTATAATTTTCAAACAAAATCACAATAACCTAAAGAGTAAAAGAAAAAGGGATGTTTTACCCTTACCAACCCCCGCATGTGACGCACCTGAATAAAATTTAAAAAATTTGAATTTAGAATCTTATTCACAACGAAATGTTTATGCAGTACACCAATTTTCAAAATTTAATTCTAAAGGGTTTTAAAGTTATAGAGAAAAAATTGTCTTCAAGGGGTCCTATTCAAAGGGACGTAGCTCCCTTAGGAAGCAATTTCGGACCCATATTAATATGAACTTTTTGCCTTATTTTCATACAAGGATTACGCCCCTGAAAGGATGCCGCTTACTTTTGAATCACCCTGTATAAATATTAGGAAAGCTACAAAAAATGTTTACAATTTACTCAAAATAACTCTTAGAATTAATACACTTATTTTTAAATACAAATTTATTTATTTGCATTAAAACACATTAAAACTAGTTGGTTCAAATATTTATTTAATTTACATCCATTCATATATTATATATATGTACAGTAGTGGCCATAATTATAGCAACAAGTACATTTTTCCTTCAAATTATATGATGTGGTAGATTCGAAAAAAAACTGGTATATATTATGATGTATTTTTTACAAAGCTTTTTATTTATGTTTATTTTTTTGTTACTTTATAAAAAAAATAAAAAATGGGAATTTTTTTTAGGAAACGGGTTGGACAAAATTATAGCAACACATTTTAGAAAAATCAATTTATTTATTCTCCTAAAGTATTCTTCTAAGTCAAAATAAGATTACAATACAATAATATTCTTCAGTATTTAGTATAGTACCCTTTAGCCCTTATAACAGCAATGCATCTTTTTGGCATGGATAAAATAAGTTTGTTTATAACATCATGATCGATTGACAACCAAGTATCCTGAAGAGCTTCGAAAAGTTCTCCAGCATTTTTGAAATTCCTGGTTCTACACCTGTTATCCACAATTTCCCAAAGATTTTGTATTGGATTTAAATCCGGAGATTGGGAGGGCCACTTCATAACATTAATTTTTTCATCATGGAGAAACTCTTTTATTAGCCTTGAAGAATGTTTTGGATCATTGTCATGTTGAAATTGATATAACAGCGGCATATTTTCTTCAGAATAGGGTAACATAACATTCTTTAATATATCCTTGTACATAAATCGATCCATAATCCCTTCTATTCTGTGAAGAGGTCCCATACCATACCCCGAAAAACAGCCCCACACTAAAACTGAACCACCACCATGCTTAACTGTAGGAGAAGTGTACCGAGGATTAAATCTTTTGCCTACAGGACGTCGAACGTATGCAGCACCATCACTTTTAAATAAATTGAATTTTGATTCATCGCTAAAAATAACTCTGCGCCACTGATCAATAGTCCAGCCCTGGTGTTCTCGAGCAAATTCAAGTCGGGCCTTCACGTTCTTCTTGGAAAGAAGAGGCTTTTTTGCTGGTCTGCGTCCAAACAACTTATTTTCAAATAGACGCCGCCTTATGGATCGTTCACTAAGATCGGAACACCCACTGCCATCCAAAAGCCCTTTAATTTTTGAAGAGGACAAAAATGGGTTTTGCCTGGAAATCCGAACAATCATTTTGTCACTTTTTTTTGAAGTTTTCCGGGGACGTCCCGAATTTTTTTTTGGTACTACCAGTCCTGTGTTATTGTATCTTTTCACTATACGTGATACAACTGATCTGTGAAGAGCAAAATTTTTTGCAATGAATGACTGTTTGATGCCTGACTTATACTGATTAATTATAAGTTGCCTCACTTCAACAGACACGGTTTTACCACGACTCATATTGTTATTTAAATAAGTTAATAACTACCAAGAAATCACAATATAAATTGTTTCAATATTGCACTTCAACAGATTGAAAGAGCACTAAATTTCAAATGTTGCTATAATTATGACCAGGTGAAATATTTGCAATTACAAATATTTATTGTCAGCAAAAAAACAGGTAGGCTTTTTTTTATTTGAATGAGAAATTTTGTTTAAATATTAAGAGGCCATCTAAACCAGTGGCGTACTTTTACGATTAAAACATACATATAATAGTTATTATTAAATATTAGTAAAATTCAGATTTGTTGCTATAATTTTGGCCACTACTGTATTTAAATTCATTTATTTTTATTAAAATATACCACCCCCTTGGCAGTCAAATAGCGTTTACTGGTTTTTAAACAAAATTAATTTTGTGTATTTCTGTCGAATGCTACTATCTTTCTCTGATCTGGTTTTTGCCTCATGAAAAAGCCTAATTTTAAAATAGCTTTCAATTATTACCTTTGTTAGTTGGCTTTTATGATTATCCAGTGGCTCTTGTGATAACATATGGGTATTCATTTCAATATTATTAAAGGGATCCTGCACACAGTTAAATATCCTCAAAATTAAAAAATCTGTAATATTTTTTTGACTAAAAGATGCAGATTCTCTCGGAAAATCCTTTCTGCCAACATGCAGATTTTACATACCTGTTGGGATGGATAGATTAACTTGCCACGATTTTTTAAATTTATTAGGAGAACATCATGTTCTTGGCTTGTTAATTGTTCTGCGCAAACGCGGCATAATGATTTGTTTTTTAATACTTTTTGTACAATATATCCTGCTATATATTTAACAATATTTTCAACATATGGTGTCAAAGTCCATAATGTAGATATATAATCATGGTCAAATGGTTGCCAATTAATATTTTCATCTACAACAGAGTCTGAAAATAACTTCTGTTTAGAAGTTACATACAATATTTCGGCCCCATCTACTAGACAATTTGAGGAGTATGTATTACTTATTTCATGACGTACAAGCATTCTTTTATAAGCACTCTCAAATTGTATAGCATTGGGGTTGTTATTAAAACCTCCCATGTTTCTGATACAACTAAAAAATGTCTTTAAATGATCTTGACTTAATTTGAATGTGAGTAAATAGTTTTGACCAAGTTCATTAAGTTTTTGATAAAGTTCAAAACTATTTCTTAGGCAAATTATTAGACCCAAAAATCCAATTTTGCGTTCACTTTTCAGAAGTGAGACACCATAATTTTTTTTTAGCCCTACAATATAATTTTCAAACTCTATGGCACTTTCTCTCAGAAAATTAATTGTGGTACTTTCAATACAAATGTTATATTTGTTTTTTTTTGAAAATTTATTTTTACAATTAAGTAAGTCAAAAATGTTGTTAAAAATATAGCAGAATTTTGCAGTTGGCATACATTTTTTAAATTCAACTAAATCTAATTCTTTGAAAAATCTAAAAGCATTAAAAACCTTTTCACTAAGGATTTGCACAGCCAATTTTACACTCATTTCATTATTTTCAAAATTAATATGTTTTTTAGTTAATTTTGTTCCTGCGGGTAAGTCATTAAATTGTAACTCATATAATTTTTTTATGAAGTCCCATTTAATAAAGTGTCCATTTCCATCAATGAGAATGTGCTTAGCCCCTAATGTGTTTCTGACTAATTAATTCATATGGCAAGCATCCCAGAAAACCCATACTTTATCATTTGTCACTGGATTTTTAAACCATGGCTTTTTATAAGACAGTTTTGTGTATTGCTATAACTTTCCAATTAGACCAGTTGTTAGTTTTATAAACTCAGCTGCCTATTATTTAGCTATTTGGCTAAAAGATTGCTTAAAAAATGTATTGTCGTTTTCTAGTAAATTTAGCATTAAAAACACTTATGAACTAATTGACGATCTTAAAACAATTTCTTTGCCAGACAATTATCTTCTTGTCTCCTGTCGGGATTCTTGAAATTAAGATTGGGAAGTAAACAGGACCCTTCGTCTATTATTTTGCTTGACAAAACATCAGTTTTTTATGGCACTTAACTCAACAGATGCTAGCCTTTATAACAATATCGTAAAATCCGATAATTTTGAAAAGTTTACTGAGAGCATAATTTCTCAACAATTAAGAGACAAAGTTAAAAATCAATATTATATGGCATCTATATCTTTTATGGGTATTTTTTCATGGGTTTAATTATAAACTAGACTCATATATTTGCTTTAAAAAAGATCCAGACTCTTTTTTATATTTTTTGTGTCAGATAAAGTTTTTGCTCATTGAAAATGACTACAAAAATTTTTTTTGTTGGTATAACAAGAAGTATTTATTATAATAATGATACAGGCCTTTATAATTTTTACCAACAAGAAATGAAGCAAATAAAGGAGGAGATCGATACAATGATTAATTTTAAAGATATTTTATGTTTGGAGCCCCTTTTAATGACAGACATAAATTATCAACCAATATTCTATTTTAAATCAGCTCCCCTAGAAAACTATTAAGGGGGATATACTGTAGGTCACATTAAAATAAAAATCGATAAGTAGAAAAAGAAAAAAACAAAATTTTATAATTTTATATTAATATTTGTGCAATTTGTATAAAGTAATAAACATTATTTTTTGCCTCTATCGTGTTATTTATGTCATCTATATATTTTTTAGTTACGCAATCCTGTGAATTTTCTGGATCTTTAGCGTTACATAACCTTCGATTTTGTAAATCAAAATCCCCATCTTTTGTATAAGCAAGCTGCTGATGTTGTAGCTGCGAAAAATCTAAACGAAATTTCTTACTTGTACCTTCATACGTTGTACGTCCAAACTTATCAACAGACATATTTGAAATGATCTATTTACTTATATAAACTTGATTAATATATAATATTTGTCTCTCGCAGTTCATCTTCTATCGCTCTTATCTCATTTAAATGGGAATAGTTATTTCCTGCACTTGATGAGGCGTATAACAACGCTAAACGTTCAACCAATTCATTTGGATTATCCCAATAAATATATTCCATAGGTTTTCTATTATATACATTTATGTTACCTCCTATTTTCTCTTTTGGTAATTTTTCAAAAATTGGTTTAATTATATTTTTATATTTCCATGATTTATTTCCCGAAATCTGTTTGGTTTTATCAAAATCGCGAAAAGCGATGTTTGATATTAAAATTATTTTTTTATAGTTTGCAAAGTCTGTTGTCGTATAATTTTGTGGCTTGAGTTTAGATAATAATTCATACAATCCTATAGTTGATTTAAATAATGTATTGTCTATTTCCAGGTCTCCTGTAGAATGAATTTTCATACTTTTATTTCCTAATTGCCATTCATTTTTACTTCCTTTAATAAACTTTGGCCCATACGTAGTATCATATATGCCTTTTTTACCTTCAAGCAATTCCTGAATATATAATTTGGGTATATCAGAATAATGCGAAAAAAGTTCAGACTTCCTGACATGTTGTAGTTGATTTTGTTGTTGAGGCTCTTCCGAGTACGCTTCAGACCATGTCTCATCATCATCATCATTAGACCTTTCTATACTGGCTGATGTTCTTCGTCTACACTAAAATTATTTTCTTCGCTTTTTTGTTCTAGCAATGGATTTCTTTTCTTGATGGTTTGAAAAATTCGATATTTTTGAGGTTTTCTTTTTTTTTAATTTTACTTTACTCGATTCCATCACTGGTTCAGGTATTTTATTTTTTACAGTAGTATCTTTTATGTACGAAATATTCTCTTGAATATTTTTCAGTGGATTGGAAATAGGTTTAAACAGAGTATCAAACTGGGCAGTTTCACTTTGTTCCTGTGATTTTAATAACTTTTATTACATTCTCTGCGGATATATTATATATTATATAACATTCTCTGCGGCTTTAATAATTTTACGTTTAATATGTTTCTTTTTATTAGACAGCATCATCATGGATGTTAAAACCTTTTGTATTTATTCTGTTTACTTGTTATCACCTTAACTTTAGAAATATATCTGACTTTTTTTCATTACGACTTTGGCTGTTATATGTTTATAATGAGAAAATCTGCTGCTTAGTAATTTCAAGAGCTAGAGAGAGTATAATAAACAGAGAAAAAAGTTATTTAAAATAAAATGAATTTATCAAATTCTTTGCGATATCTCCCTTTTTTAATATCGTCATCTTAAACAATGACCAAAAATCCATATTTTTCTTTCCAACATTTTGAGCTTATTTTTTTAAACATGTCAAACTCCATATCAGTATTAACGTGCTCATTATAAATATGTATAAATACGTGTATAAGTCTGACATAAATAGAATGAATCGATATTTCTATGACGTCCCATAGAAAAATAAGATTAAATTTTATCTTGCTTATCTCATGCTATGTCATCAAATATTATAATAGAATTTTTTTTAGCATCCGAAGGACTGATTATATCATCGCTTTGTTCAAAGTTAAAATATCCAATTCCTTTCACTTCTTTCATAACATTACGCAATAATTCATATTTAGGTTGATATAGAGTTTTGGAGAATACGTAAATATTTTCAAATCGTAATCCATTTGGCTCGAAGATTAAACTCAGAAGAACATTACTTTTTCCACAATTGCTTGGTCCTACTATAAGAGCTCTAACAGTATTGGGTAATAACGGACCATGTTTCCTAATTTTACTCATATCTTCTAAATCTTGATTTTTGACGGGTAATGCACATGGTTGTGGAACAATCTTCATGTTTCTATGATCTCTAATAAACTGCTTAGAAAATGTATATATATATATATAATATATAGTATTTTATATCAGATCAATGTTGACCGTGAAAGAAGGAGGATCACTTAATAATCTTATAAATCGCTTACCAATAGAGCTTCCCATACCTGGGTAGGATATAATTTTAAAAATATTAATATTTTTTCTTTTTATACTTTTATAATATACTACTATAGGTATCAATTTTGTGGACCTGGCACGAAATTAACAGAAAGATTGGTTAGAGGAGAAAAGGGAATTAATAAGTTGGATAACGCTTGCAGGGAACACGATATAGCTTACGCAAATTATAATTCATTAGAAGCTAGACATAAAGCTGACCAAGCCTTAGAATATAAGGCCTGAGAGTAAAAGCTCCTGATTCATCTATGAAAGAAAAATGATCGAGTTGGTTCGTAACTAATGCTATGAAAATGAAGCGGAAAATGGGGTTAGGAATAAAAAATGATGCAAAGTGACAAAAAATCACGAAAATCGAAAAACAAAAATTTTAAAAGAAAATCAAAAAATTTAAATTTTAGAAAAGCTTTATTACTTCCTTTGATGAAAGAATCAAAGAATCATGATTTATCGTTAAAAACAGGAATCGGCTCTCTTGTAAATCAAGCACGTTCAATAATAAAACGAGTTGGTGGTAAAAAGAAAATCAATTTACCAAGAGTCCTTCCTGTTCCTAAAAAAGGAGGAATCTTACCTCTCATACCTATTCTTGCCGGATTGAGTGCAATAGGCAGTCTAACAGGAGGAATATCTGCTGTTGCGAAGACAGTTAGGCCGTCGTCCCACCAAAGATACGCGACGGCGACGCGAAGGCGATACGATTTCGCCTGGACACATTCAGACGACATGCAGTTGCTCCACCAAAGATACGCGTTTCGTGTTTCCTACGTTAAGTTGTTCAGTTTAGTTCAAAATGTCATCGAGTGAAGACGAGGATGTGGTTGCAATGTATTGGTATTTGCGGAATAGAAAAAAAAATAAAAAGGCAAAGACAAGAAAATAGTGGGTGCATACTTTTATTGAGAAAAATTAAAAAAAAAAATGTTTGTTGCTGCTAAGAAGCTGCACAGACATCCATTAAAATCCAGTTCAGCATTTCGTTGTGCCATAATAAACAAAAAAACAGAACTTCGATAAATGAAAAAAAAACGCCAACACACACAGCTTGAATGTTGCTTCGCAACTGACACGTCCAGTCTCCTGGCAACACGAAGGCGACACGCATTTGGATGTGTCTTCGGCGCAGCGTTGGTGGGGACAAAATGATTTTAAAACATGGGTTCGACACGAAAGATACACGCTGGCGACATCGCGAAGATGTGGCGTCGCTGTCGTGTATCTTTGGTGGGACGACGGCCTTAATGACATGAAGGCTGCTAGAAAAAAACTTGAAGAGACCGAAAGGCATAACCAAAGAATGGAAGCTATAGCTTTGGGAAAAAAAGGAGCAGGACTTTATTTAAGCAAATATAGAAAGGGGCTTGGTTTATACTTAAACAAGCAGTCAAAAAACTTCCAATAAAGCTACCTAAGAGACCTCTGACCAATTTCGATTTGGAAAAAGCGGCAAATAATTTACAAATTAAAGGATTTCGAGGTGTATATATGCGAGATAGTCTTCCAGAACGTGGACCTTTTAAATTTGAATGCGGTATAGTTAATTTGGATTCCCAAAAAGGAGTTGGAAGTCATTGGGTAGCATACATAAAGAAAGATAAAGACATTTGCTATTTCGATAGCTTTGGCAATCTTAAGCTACCTATAGAATTAGTCGATTATTTAACACGAAGAAACGAATGTAACATTATTTATAATCATAACTGTTATCAAAACTATAGTTTATTTAATTGTGGACATTTATGCTTAAAATATTTATATAATAATGTTTAAGAAAATTTAGTTATATAAATATCAAAGAAAAAAAGGTGTTTTATTTAGTCATGTCTCAGACCATCACGTTGAAAGGTCATAGTAGCATCTTAAGTGCTGACTTCTTTCCACCAATTCAACTTAATGCCAATTATAATTACTCAATATCTCTAATAGGTTTTCATACCTATAACAGTATACCAAATATTGAAGAAAATGTGAATAACCAATTTAAAATCTTAACAGCTAGTAATGATCAAGTTATCGAAATTCCGACTGGAGCATATGAAATAAGCGATATAGAAGATTACCTAAGATTAACACTGTGCTCATCAAGTATTTGTACGCAAGAAGAGAAAAATCGAGTTTTATCTATTAAACCTAATAATAATACCTTAAAATGTGAAGTGCAGAGTATCTTTGACCTGGACTTTACTGATGATAAGTCAGTGTGAAGGCTATTAGGATTCTCAAAGAAGGTATTACCAAAATTAAAAAACCATATATCCGATATACCTGTTAATATAATAAGAGTAGTGACAATACGAATAAATTGTAATATCGTTTCGGGGTGTTATTATGGTAATAGACCAGCCCACACATTATTCGAGTTTGCCCCAACTGTTGATCCACGTTATGCTATAAATATTGTTCCACATAACCCTATATATTTACCGATTAATAAAAAACATGTCATTGACAATATATCCGTTGAGGTAACAGATCAAAACGGAGAGCTAGTGAACTTTCAAAACGAAGAAATAGTTGTTTGATTGGAAATTAAACAAGATGGGCTTAATTATTAGATATGATGACTTTGATAATAATAAGTTAGTGTTGACGGATAAGGAGCCAAATAAAAGCAATAAATTAGAGAGCATAATGAAAAAGTCATCAGTCGATTATAAATCGTTTAATGAAACACAACAACAGCAACAACAAGACTCGCATACTACTAGTAATAAAAAACATCAAAATAAATTGTCTAAAAAAAGTATCTCTGTTTTAAAACAATTGGGATATAATGTCCGATAAAATTAATATATTTACTAAGGCTGTTTTCGACGAAAACATTGTCAAAGAACAAGAACATACGTATTATACACAAACGCAATCATTTGGATATAACGATGAGATAGAAATAATCGTTAATCAGCAAGATTTCTTATAGACTTTTCCAGTGGACACTTATACTTGGAATGTGCGTTTAACCCAAAAGATGAAGGGGAAATTCCAAAAGGAGAGTGCTTTTTAAGCAATAACGGAGGAGCTTATTTATTTGAAACCTTATCATATGAACTAAATGGAAAAGAAGTGGAAAAGGTGAGAGAACCGGGTATCGTGTCAACAATTAAAGGGCTATTATGCTATTCGCCAGATGAATGTGTTTCTATAGGAGGAGGCGGATGGATTTCCTGTCTAAAATCTAATGATATTCCTGCTTACAATGAAAAAGACAAAACCTTTAGTCTTCGAATCCCATTAGGACATTTATTTAGTATCTTTCATGATTATCGTAAAATTGTTATGGGAAAACATAAATTTCCTTTAGTAGGAGCTCGCAATGATAATAATTGTTATAAAAGTAGCGGTACCAGTAGAGCTACTATAGATATTCAAAAAATTGAATTAAAAGTAAAACATATACATCTTAGTGATCCATATAAGTTACATTTACTAGAACAAATCAATTCAAACAGATTTATTCAGATTCCTTTAGACAATGGGAATTCCATGAACTGCCATCCCTAAAGGCCACAAATAAAGATGTATGGAGTGTAAAAAACCACTTAAAATTTAACTAGACCAAGATTTGTTTGTGTCTGCTTTCAGACAAATCGAAAAGATAATCCTTCAAGAGATATAAATAATTACGATGACATAAATATTAATAACATACGGTTATGGCGTTGATTGAATATTTGGGAAGATACGCAATCCTGTGTTAAAAAGTGTACCCGGTCGACTATCGGATTGCCGTTCAGTTTCGTGCACCGTGTGGTGCTGCCGCGAAGCGTCATATCTAGGAACGATTTATTTTAGCTGTGTGGACTTGGCTTTTGGCTTCTTTGAGTCAGGTTTTCAACGACGCTGGAATCTCCGGTTACGCGGCCGTGTTGGATATTTTTTTAAGATATGGGATGATGCTGCCAATTATGTTTTTATTATTTTTTTTGAACATACAACACGGTGTCATTTATGTGGTGGTCAAGTGATAAGTGATATACTTAAGGGTGGAGGCATATTGAAATTTCTTAAAAGTTAAATTTTATAAACAAATAATTTTGTAATTCTAGTTTTTTTTAATTAATACATATTATGATATATTATTATTATAATATACTCATGAAAACCCCCCATCTCGATATTTAGTACCAACTTCTTTTGATAAAAAGTAATTATGTAGTCAGAAAATTGGAAGTATATTTTTTTAAATAAACTTTTACATTAAAAATCATGTGGCTGTCTATACTTTATGCCTTTAAAAGACACAAGTTTTACTTATAAAAAAAAACACACTTTACATCTTGAACGTATTTATTAATTTGTTTGCCTCATATTTAGTTATTATGCATATTAGGAGACAAAATTAACAAAAATAAATGCTTATACTAAAAACTAAAAATCTTATACAAAACACTACATTTTAAGTATACTGGATCCTAAAACTACAGTGAGGATACTAAATACTTTTATAAATTTAACCACTCTTTTGAATCTGGCCCAAAAAGTTAATACAAATTTTGTTAATTCTGTTTTTTTGCCATTGTTCTTTAGCAGTTTCTTCCATTAAGGAAGGAAACAGTTTCTCTGTTGCCGCCATGGATTCCAACTTCATCTCGCACATCAGCATATGGATTCTAAAGCATTACATTATATATACTTTATTGTGTCGCTGAAGGACAAACAGGGGCAGTAAGCTGAAAAAAACAAAACTTTAAACTTGTTTAATTAATAAAACTAGAATTTTCTTACTATGGCAAAAAAGGGACTTTTTTCCAGAGAATGGAGGAAGAAACAGTCTTCATTGTGTTGCTGAAGGACAACAGGGGTAGTAAGCTGTAAAAAACAAAATTTTAGATTTGTTTTCTTATTAAAAACCGTGTTTTTCTTACCATAGCAAAAAAGGGTTTTTCCCAGAGAATGGTGGAAGAAGCAGTCTTTATTGTATCACTGAAGGACAACAGGGGCAGTAAGCTGTAAAAAACAAAATTTTAAACTTGTTTTATTAATAAAAATATGGTTTTCTTACTATGGCAAAAAGGGGACTTTTTTCCCAGAGAATGGAAATCATACATCAATCATAAATGTATCATATCATGTTTCGGCTAAATAATATATGGATCTTTCTTCCTCCCAAATTTTTTTAATTTTCCTCAAATATTCTATACGCCACTGACAATTCCATTACAGCAGCTCTTTTGTTAACCATCTTAAGTTTAAATCCAAGTTTTATCAGGTATCTCCGCAAGGTTGAGACTGAGAAATGTTTGTCCCTTGCCGATAAGGTGTCTCTATGGTCAGAACCTCATTGTTTTTGTATTTAGAATACACACCTTTCCTTAGTAATTTGGCAATATCCATGTCAAGTCCCTTTGATTGTCCTGCATCTTTCCTTTTTATTCTGTCTTTAATCCTTTTTTTTACAGGCATATTGTACTATAGGGAACGCCTGTTAAAAACGCTATTTTTTGCAAAGCACTACAATCATTTGTGAACTGAGTATCATTCCTTAGATTGTTATAGATATTTAAATAAATTTGTTCTTTTAAAACTGCTTGATTTCCTCTGGAGCTTCTACTTCTTTTTGCTTCCTCAATACTAGAAAATGAACTATCAGAACTATGTAAGTCTAAATCACTGCCCAGATCACTCTTATTGTTTTTATCACAAATGTTATTGTCTTTCTTATACACCCACGGTCTCCATAAGCCCGCACAAACACTTTCCTCTTCATTTGCCAAATTTTCCTGCCTATTCCAGGGTCGAAACATTTTAAGGTCTTTAGGTATAATACCAAAACAAATCCACAAACACAAATAAAAAAACACTGTTCCTCACAGTAAAAACTGCAAAAAATTTACAGGAATACAGGCCAAATTCTAAATTCTTTACTTTCATAAACGTGTAAAAAGCATAACCGGCAAAACACATCAAATAATAACCTCACATGGCCCCCCCTCCCAACTATTAAAGCTGATAGACCCATCCAACAAGTATTTTAAAGGCGATAGACCCATCCGTAAAGATCTCTTTAAAAACACGACGAAAATAATACAAAAACGGTCCAAAAATTTATTTGGGTACGGCCCCGTAATTCTTAAATTCAGTGGGATAGAGAGAGATACACAATCACTTGCACAGCCTAAAGTAGGAATTGTCAGAACGCAGGTGTTTTATCTTTGTTTAATAGACTGGCTAAAAAGAGGTGACAAGTCTGTGAGTGCTGGAAGTGTTTAAAATATTTTGTAAGATGCTTGGATTTTAGTCCGCGGTCAATTTTTTGATATTATTTTCTTGTGATATTATTTTCTTTCTTAAAATTGACATTTTCGAAAGAAAAATAAAAAATAGTATAAAACATGGGGTTTTACGTATATTTAAAATGATTTCATAGATAGACAATATAAAATTTTGCCATTTAAACATATATATCATGCAACAATAAATATGACATAGGCGCACGGACTAGTTAGTGCGGCATCTGCGACACATCAAAGATTCTAATAGATCTCTGAACTGGACTTTACCAGTTGTTACAACTATACTTAAAACTATAAAAAGATACCTAGTAACAAAAAAAAAACATTTTGTTTAAAGACCCCGCATCACGGTTATACAGGACGTCAATAGAGGTGGAATAATTAGAGGAAAGTTGAGCAATATAGTGTCCTTTTATAATAAAATCTAAATACTTCCTAAATTTTGCAAAAAACTGAAATTTGGCAAAATCATTTTATTTTTTTCTGGCGTTATTTCAAAATATATGACAAAAGTATTTATTAAATGAATAAATCATTGTGACCACTTTTTCTCGCCTATACGATGACACCTTTAAAATTTAAAATACGACGTTCTGTCTTTAAAGAGCCATCATCAACTTTGTTTTTCTTTGTCGGCGCTATATTGACCATTTGCAGTTTAACGACGCGGGAATCTTTGGCCGCCCGGCCGATTTGTTATTTTTTTAAGACAAGGGCGATGATGATAACAGCGCTTTTATTTATTTTGTTATTGCCGATATTTAAATGCGCTGTGATCTCGCATAAATAACTATAAAGATAGTTATAGATAAATGTGGTGGTTAAGTAATGTATGAATGTTTGAATAAGGGTTGAAATGTTTTGAATAAGGGTGTAACAACACTATAAAATATCGAAAATAGGCCACACTTTAATTTGCAATACAGGGAAACACTTAATTACTAATTCTTAAAACTAGAAAAAGTTAATAAGAAAAAAAAACAAATATTTTGTTTAACAGTATGAAGGGTCTCATCGCGGTTATACAGGATGTCCAAAATAAGGATGAGCAATAAATGGTTTAATTAGGCGAAAGTTGCGCAATATAAATGCAATGATTGAATAAATGCAATCTAAAAATTGGAAAAATGCCAAATACTTCCTAATATTCAGGAAAAAGGTGAAATTTGGCAAAATGGTTTTTTTATTTTTTTCTGGCGTTATTTGAAAATATAAAATAAAATCATTTATACATTGTTGTAAACGCTTTCTCTCATTTACAAGTTAACATCTTTAACTTTTAAATACGACGTTTAATAACTCTTAAATCCTTCTTTAGAGAGTCATAATCAACTTTTTTTCTTCTTGTCGACTCCATGTTGGCCACTTGCAGTTTTGAATAACCCTTTTACAACAAGAATTACTTTTTCAACGAGGTAATTTCTAGTGAGTAGTTGGAATCATCCCTATTAAATATTATATACCTCTCTCTCTTTTAAATACAATTTCGAATTTCAAAAAATTCAAAACATACTTTATTCATAAATACATGATACCTACTTGTTGACATGGTACTTCTATGATATAAAATAGGCACATTAATCGACAAATTACTAACACATAATTTAAAAACAATACACAATAGTGGGTTCAACATACTAGTATAAACACAAAATGTATTTTCAATTTCAAAGCAAGACGACTTAAAAATTTTTTAGAGTAACATCACAAATTCTAACCTTTACATCTTTACTAAAAACTAATTATATACGATTGGCCTGTTCCTAACTATCTTAAAAAAATTCTAATGCTATAAAAATACTTGCTTTTAAGAAGTTTCGTTAAGAACTTTTTAAAGCGAGGAGAACTTCTAGAGACTTTTATGACATTTGGAAAATGATTCAAGTAAATAAGAGAATTCTTAGTTCACTTTTCGGGATGGGCATTGGAATATTGTATTCTTTTCTGATATTATAACGTTTTAAGGAGCCATTATTTTGAAGATACAATTTATATTTTTTATATATTAGGCAAGCAGACTCAACAATAAACAAGCAACACAAGGAAAGTATCTTTAAATAGGGGTCTGCATGTCCTGTGGAGATTTATGACACATATATTTAATGGCTCGTTTTTTAAAAACAAACATCGAGTCAAAAAGCCGTTTACTAATGCAACTCCAAAATATTATTCTATACTGTAGGTATTTTTGTATGAAAGTAAGTTCCAACTTTCGACAAAAAAAAAATAGACCGTTTTTGCAGATATCAATCTCAGTTCATTTAAAACCACTCTAACAGCATAACATCGTCTAGCCAGTTTTTGCCTCCTGACATATCTCCATAAAACTTACGTTTATGATCGATAACAATTCGAAGAAATCTGTTAAAATTATTCACTTCCAATTCTTTCTTGTGAATCATGAACTGCTCTGAACATAAAAACTTAACAATTTAGTCTTATCTATGTTTAAAGACAACAAATTAGCATCAAATCACTGTTTAATCATTAATAAATCTTTAGAAATTGTTTTTGTTAATGTGCTTTTATTATTGTCTGCCCATAAGATAGTGGTGTCATCTGCAAAAATAGTGAAGAATCCTCTTATCTGGAGAAACGCCAGGTCATTTATATACAATAGAAATAAAATAGGACCGAGAAACGAACCCTGCTTACTACACAAAGTTCAGACAAACTGCCATTTGGTCAAACAAACTTTTTTCTGTCTAACAAAACAAAATTTTAACCATTCTAGAGCAACTCCCCTAAACCCATATCTAGAAAGCTTATCGAGCAATTTCCATGGTTGACACAGTCAAAGTCTTTAGAGAAGTCGCAGAATACCGCTGCAGCAAAGTGACCTTCTTCAAGCTCAAATATAATCTCTCCAGGAATGAAAACATTACTCGACATTCATTTAATATGTTATTTTTTTTATTAGGAAAGCTACCATTCGTACTATAACCAGTTTCTCAATAACTTTAAAGGCTTTTTAGGCTTTATTTTTATCTTTTTCATGAATGAATTTCATCATGAAAACAATTATTGAAAATACTTAAAACACTAAAGACCATAAACATAATATATTGATTTAAAATTTTCTTAAAGTAAAAAAAAGAAAAAGAAAAAATGGCTCTCATAGACATGAAGAGACAGTATTTTTAAGAGTTCGGATTGATTTTTGTAGATAAAATAGATAATTTTCTGTGAGGTTTATAATTAGATTTTTTTAAAGATTTTCTAATAAGATTTTGAGATTCCCATATTAGGTTGTTATAAATCAAAGTCTTAATTAATATACGCACACTGATTAATTTTGCCTAAAGGAGCCATCGTCTCACAAACTAAACACATTTACATATATCTATCTATTTGTGATTATGATATCCAAGAAAAATTTTTAACAACTACCAAATTGCAATACGGCAAACACGAACCTGTGCAAAAACTCTCCCACACGACTCGGATGATCGGCCGATTACTAATGAGAAGCGACGGACGAAATTATTTTCGCGCATACTGGAGAGAATCGCCATCTATTTTTCACGCATATTTGCGGTCACGCTTTAGCCCATAAGGTTGCGTATCTTCCCAAATATTCAATCAACGGTTATGGTTAAACTCCGAAGTGTATCCATTTGAAAACCAAAACTTCGACTTTACAAAAAGAAAATATACCGAGGCATATCAATTATACTCGGACTTTCAAAAGTTATTTTATAGTAGGAATATAAGCTTTCCTCTGTTTAATTATACTGCCTTTTTAAAATATCCAATATTTGTAATCGATTGTTCCCGCCAAAAAGATATAAAATTATCTACAGTCGACGTAAAGCTAGAATTCGAAGCTGGCAATTTCCCCGATAATACCCGTTGTTATTGCATAATTATTAACGATAAAATAATAGAATACAATCCGTTGACTACTTTGATAAGAGAATTAGTATAAAAGGATCGAATTTATTATTCATTTATTTAGTAACCGTTTAGGTAACAACAGTAACAACATGAGATTCATAGCTATTGACATTCAAGGTCTTTACCAAACTGCAGATTCAAATAATTTTATTATACCGAAAGAAATTACGATATTTGAGAAGAATCGATGTGAACACTTTTTAATTAAACCTCCAAAATTGCATAGTGAGTTAAGTGTTGAAAAAAGAACAGCAAACTATTTACGACGACATCATCATGGAATTAATTACTACGCCGGATCCAGTACCTTATCTGACGTAAAAAGAACATTAGTGGAAATGATTAAGAATTGAAAGAAATGATATTCAAAGAATCTATGTACGAGGTCATCAAAAGTACAACTTCCTGAGAGATCTTTTAAAGGACAATCCAGAAGTGAAAATTCTTAACGATGAACAGACAACTCCAAGTTTTAAAATGGATCGACCAGCTTGTTTTTCTCACTCTTTATCGAATTGCATGTGTAGTAAAAATAACGCCACATTTTTGTATAACTATTTATGTAACTTATTACCATGATAATAAATATATAAAAACATAATATTTCGTTTTTTAGTTTCAGTTTATTTCCTTTCCTCACCTCAATAACAACAACATATTACTTACTACAATTAAATAATATGGCCATGTTAGAAGCGAAATTTTTACTTTTATCAGCTCTAATTAATAATACATTTTTCATTAGTCATCCGGATAATGGTAAAGAAATATACATTTGTTTTAATAGAACTAATGATACTTGGCCATCTGCTTGGAGTAGAATGGATTCGATAAAAAAACCCTGCTTCCTTCTCTGTGGCATTACCCGTAAACGCATCGGAATATAAATTAAGAGTTATATTTATAAATCGCACATTCGGTGATAGCGAATGGAAATATTTAAACACATGCTCAAAGAGTGAATCATCATCAACGAGGGTTATTTCGCAGGACTGTAAAACCGCAACTGATAACCACACCACCATTGATCTAATACCTACACTAATTTATTATATAACAGCAAATTACTTCTTTCTTATTTGCAAAAGCTTTTTTTCATTCGACTAAGCAACATCTCTGCACACTGCTACAATAATAATAATAATAATAATTATAATAATAATAATATTAACATGACGCCTACACGATCGCAAATTAGGAAAATTAAATTTATACTCAACAACATCAAAAACCCAGTAACGTTCAAGCAACAATTTGTTAAATTATTATTGAAAAAAGTAGATACTATTGACATATCTGAGGATTTACTTTCAAAACTAATGGAACCTTGTTGGGGACACTACTATACACATAATGAAAATGAAGCTGATTATGACGAGATTGATGGACCTACTGTAGCCTATAAATTAAATTGTAATACTTGCATACAATTATTTATTATGAATAAAGAAAATCTATAATTAAATGTTTGAACATTGCTTTTATTTAAAATACAATTTAAGCAATTATTTAAAAATTACATCCGTCCAAGTGTCTGCATCCTCTTTCGTTCATCTAGTTTGAATTTTCTTTTTTCGCTTCTTGACATTTTAGGAGGAGGACGTCTAAGAACCATGTTTGCTGTTATATACAGTTGAGGATTATAAGTTGGAACAGGTGACATTTCATCCCACGAATTATCAATGGCTACTGCTACACAAGCAGCATCAGCAGCAGCAGCAGCAGGTTCCATTTTATCCCATGCTGTATCAGAAGCCTCCTCATGCCTTTTTCCTAGTAATTGTAATAATGTATTAGAACACTCACCTTCACCCCTCGAATTGAATTTTCTTTTTTCAGGTCTAGAAGGTTGACTGTTTATTTCTAAAGTATTAGAATACTCACCCCACGAATTATCAATAGTTGGTGCAGGTGGGTTATTAGATTGAATCCCTGCTTCTGCTTCACAACCCCACTTATATTCTGGATTTTTACGCGATGAATTCATACTTTAAAAAAATTTTGTTTGCAAAATGTGTTAAAACACTGAATTGATCAAAACTGGATCTAATCTTTTATACCATATGAAACGGAAACAAGCTAACCATTTTTATAATTAATAAAGCATTATGAATTTTACTAATTTTAGCTCACCGCAAACAATTCCGATCCTATTTTATGCTATATCGCAACAACTTCCGATACAATGTTGTCAATCCCCCTGTTGGTGCAATTCTTAAAGACTAATATTTGAAATAAACGTGGCAACCGCGCCACACTCTCTTCTTCCGTAAAAGGGCTTGTGGCTTCACTTTGCAGCGAGCAGCGGTAGAGTGTGTATTAAAAAAAATGTAAACGGTCTCGTACAAAACACCTTTGTAACTGAATTTAATAAATAATTACGTGAAAAAACCAAAACGAACTTCATTTAAAAAGAGGTCAGCAATACAAAAAAAAAGGGCTAATCACCCTAACAAATTGGTCCTTCGTCCGAATTAAATGCAGTAACCAGTGATATCTGTGCTAAAATAAACCGTTGCTGGCTCCACCTAATAGTGGGTAAGTCCTTTTATTCCAATATTCCTCTCATTATCAGTGCCGTTTTGTTCTGTATACGGATTGTGTGCATTTCTTCATATGAGTTTTATGCGACATTATACGATTGTAAACCCAAATACGTTAAATTTCTATGCGAATATATACTAAATCCAAATACGAAAATCCCACTCAATACCATCCACGCGCCGCATCATACGGGTCCAACGCTTTCATTTGCATCTCTCTTACTCTTGCACCGCGACGATATCGACGTTCAAATATACCTAGTTTTCTTTCTTTCTCGCTCATTACCGGCCGCTCCATAACCAGATTCATCCGGATTTCGCCCGTTGGAACAAAATCCTCGTCTGTGCGGGCAGGAGGGCATCGAGCGCGACGTTGTCGGTTGCATTTTGAGGCGGCATTAAGAGAAGCACTTCACCTTAATAAAATTTATTAAGGGATACCTTATTTTCAATTGCGTTTTACTAAGCGAAACACTTCACTTTAACATTTTATTTATCTTTTAATAAAACATGTCGGTAGACGAAATTAAAGCGCTCAAACGTAAAAGAGGTTCAATAAAATCGAAGTTTACTATATTTTCAAATTTTTTAAGGGGGTTAAGTACACATGATGATTTAGATTCGGATGATTTTCATCAATTAAAAACCCGTTTAGATTTGAGTGAAAATATAATTCACGAGTTTGATGAAGTCCAAGAAAATTTAGAAGCGATTGTAGATGACGCGGATTTAAACGAGCAATTCAAAGAACGCGAACTTTTTTGTAGTACATTTTATAAAGAAATAGCAAGAGGAAAAAATTTACTTTCAAAACTTGAAACGGATAGGAAAAGCGTGGTTTCAGAGCACGAGAATTTTGAAACATTGCCTAATGCAGCTATTAAGCTTCCTGCTATTGAGGTCCCAAAATTTCGAGGCGACTATGAGGGTTGGCTAGAATTTAGAGAAACTTTTGAATCTTTAGTGCATTTAAATAACTCGCTAAGTAGCATACACAAATATCATTACTTAAAAAATTCTTTGACAGGCAATGCTGCCGAAGCTATTGCCTCTCTGGAATTTTCCGCGGTAAATTATCCCATTGCTTGGGGTTTGTTATGTGATAGGTTCAATAACTCCCGACTTTTAGTACAAAATCACGTCAAGGCTATTTTCAATATACCCGTAGTCTTCAAGCAATCATCCAAAATACTTCGACACATTATTGATACGTTGTCAAAGCATCTAAAGGCTTTAAAACAGCTTAAACAACCGGCAGATACGTGGGATACGTTAATTATATACATTATAAGTACAAAACTTGACAATGCAACAGTTCGAGACTGGGAGGAATATATTTCTAAAATAGATTCTCCCCAGCTGAGCGATTTAAAATCATTTTTAAAGTCCAAAGCTGATTTGCTCGAAACTATAGAGCTAAAAAATACGGATACGAAAAATAAATCATTTAAACAAAAACGATTCAATACCTCGAAAACGTTTTATACGGAAAATACGGATAACGGTCAAGACTCCTCGAATGTCTTATTTTCAAACTCAAATAACAACAGTTGTTTGAGAGTAAACATTACTGGGATTGCGCTGGTTCAATGGAAGAAGAAAAAGAGCGTTGAATTGCTTATAATCTAATAGTTTATATTACTGCACAGTGCACACAATACCGTAATTACTAACTAACTTATTTTACAGACTTAGCTTCGAGATTAAGCGAGAACGAGAAATTTACGAGTATTTAGTTGCTTTTATTAGGAGTATTTACTCTATTGCCGAGAGTTTTGGCTTTTAGCCGCGAAACGAGAGAATGAGAAAAAATGCGTCACTGGGACAAGGGACCGAGATTTTTTTATTACACCCGAAGAGCGAGTGGCGGGCAACTGCATCTTTTCCGTGCTTATGATCTATTTTTAGATTTTTCGGGGAGGGGCCGGTAGCGAGCGTGACAATTATTACAATAACAATACAAAGAATTCAACGAGAAAGAGGATTAAGAGATAAGCTTAATAATTTGAGAGAAATGGGTTGTGTTTCCACAACATTCTGCCCCCGAGTTGAAGCTTTTAGCTTCAAACAAAGCAAAAAGAGAAAAAAGAGAATTAAGAGATTTACTATAAAAAGTAACATTAACTCGAAGGACCAATAGAATAATGAGAGCAAGAATAGAAATTTAGGGATTTATTATTTATCAGATTCAGTAAGAGAAACTTGAACGTTTTCTTCGGGTAGAGGACAGACCTTTGTGATAGGTCTGGTATAATATCCGTCAGTAGTTTTGAGTTTAACCACCCTGACTCTTCCATCTGCACCCTTCATAACCTCAGTCACTCTAGCTAGAGGCCATTTAAGAGGGGGAGTTTCATCCTCTTTGAGGAGGACCAAATCATTAACTTCGAGATTTTTGGATGACCGAAACCATTTTGGTCGATTTTGGAGACGATTTAGGTACTCTACAGTCCACCGTTTCCAAAAAATTTGTTGGATCTGTGAACATCTCTGCCAAAAAGAGAGTCTATTTTCGGGAATTTTCTTTAAGTCCTTTTCAGGATAGGCCGTTAGGGACGTACCTATTAAAAAATGACCAGGGGTCAATGAGGAGAAGTCAGAGGGATCGTTAGACATAGAGCAAAGCGGCCGAGAATTTAAAATAGCCTCTATCTGGCAAAGAATAGTACTAAACTCTTCAAACGTAAACTGAGAATTCTTCATAATTCGGTATAGGTGATACTTTGTGCTTTTAATTGCGGACTCCCAGATACCTCCCCAGTGAGGAGATCGAGGGGGAATAAACCTCCATTCGGTTTCGTTTTGAGTTAGAAACGTCTTTAAAGCATCATATTGTTTGTCAATTCGGAAAAACTCGTACAGTTCTCTTAATTGATTTCTTGCGCCTGCAAAATTGGTTGCATTGTCACTGAACACAACTGTGGGATTGCCTCTTCGAGAAATAAATCGTTTAAATGTCATTAGAAAGGCTTCAGTAGATAAACTTGAGACAATCTCAAGATGAACGGCTTTTGTGGACATACACACGAATAGAGCAATGTAACCTTTAATAACATTGGCTTTTCGAAGCCTTGAGGATTTGAGGAAAAAAGGACCACTAAAATCTACACCAACTTTTTGAAATGGTCGTGAAATTGTTATTCTTTCTTTTGGGAGACTAGCCATAATTTGCTGATTTGTCTGGGCATTGAATCGAAAACAGACTGTGCAATTCCTAATTAAGCGTTTAATTTGGCGCAAGCCATTTAAGGGCCAGAATCTAAGTCTGAAATTGGAGAGTACGTTTTGCGGCCCAGCGTGACCTAAACGTTTATGTTCACGTAAAAGCATGAGAGAGACGATATAATCGTTTGCTGGAAGAAGGATTGGATGTTTTTGATCGTAAGAGACTTCAGCATAATCCAACCTACCACCAACTCTTAGAATGCCAAAAGTGTCCACAAAGGGTTTTAGGGAAATTAAGTTCTTGTTAGAGAGAGGCTTATTACTTTTAAGCTCACAGATTTCTTTAGAAAAATATTTTTTCTGAAGTATCTGAACTATTAGTTGAAGAACCGAACTAAGTTCTGTGACTGTCAGAGCGCCATCAGATCTACTTAATTTATTTTTGGAGTTATGAATAAAACGCAAAGTGTATGCGATTACTCGTTGAAGCTTAGAAAAACTAGAAAACTTTAAAAACAAATCATGCCAGAATTCACTTTGTCGAGACGAAAAGGTTTCTACTACGTGTAAATTAACATTTCGTTCTTCTGGAAGATTAGTTTCTTTGAAGGGAATGTCAAAGGCTTTCAAATTTAAATCCATCGAATTTAAGAACTTTGGCCCGTGAAACCAAAATCCAGATTTTAAAATGTCTTGAGAAAATAGTCCTCTAGATAACATATCTGCTGGATTCTCGGACGATTTAATGTATCGCCACACACAATCAGAAGTAAGATCCTGAACTAGGGATACTCGATGAGCTACAAACACAGTCCACCTACTAGGGTGACTTTTACACCAAGCGAGAGCTATTTGCGAGTCAGACCATAGATTTATAGAGGTAATTTTTGATTTAAGATTCTTCTCAAAACTCTTTACTATTCTCTGAGTAAGCTTAGCTAATAGAACGATGCCACACAATTCAAGTTTGGGAAGTGAAATGCTCTTAATCGGAGCAACCTTTGATTTGGATGAAATCAAATTACATGTGACCGTGTTGTCTGAGTAAATAACACGAAGGTATATGCATGTTCCATAAGCAGCTAAGCTGGCATCTGCAAAACCGTGGTATTCAACATTTTTGATAGTTTTATTGAGAAATAAATTCCGAGAAATTTTCAAACCTTGAAGAAGAGATATGTGTTTAATAAAATCATTCCATTTTGATATGATAATTTCATCTGTGATAATTGTGTCCCAATGCAACTTTTTACACCAAAGAATTTGCATCAAAATTTTTCCTTGAACAATAACAGGATTTACTAAACCCAATGGATCAAAACATTGGGCAATAGTCGATAAAACCATTCTTTTTGTTAAGAGATCTGTCTGAGGGACTTGGGGCGTAGAGATACAAAGTACATCCTCAACTGGATACCATTTCAAACCTAATACTTTATTAGGAGTATCATCAAAGTTCATGTTGTACTCGTGAGTAACTTTTTCAGAGACCTGACTCAAAAATTTCTGTGAATTTGAGCACCATTTGTGCAAATTAAAACCAGATATTTTAAGCATTTCAGTGAGTTCGTCATAAAGGGTCTGCAATTCACAGTACTTGTCACAACCGGCCAAAATGTCGTCCATGAAACATTGAGTCATAATCGCTTCAGAGGCTAAGGGAAATTTTTGTGAATTGATTTGAGCAATTTCATTTAACACGCGAGTGCAAACAAAGGGCGCAAAATTGGTTCCATAAGTTACCGTTGAGAGCTCTATGCAACTTAATGGATTTTTGGGGTTATCTCTCCATAAAATATTTTGTAGAAATCTGTGTTCAGGGTTTATTGACACCTGACGGTACATTTTTTCAATGTCAGTGGTTAAGACATATCTAAAGGTTCTGAAACGACATAAGATGTCATACAGTTCAGGCTGAACTGTAAAACCTTTGAGTGTTACGTCATTCAAAGAATATCCTGTTGAACTTTTAGAGGAAGCGTCAAAGACGACTCGAAGCTTCGTGGTCGCGCTAGACTCACGAATGACACATAAATGAGGAATAAAATATTTGTTTTCAGATTTTGGAGTAATGAGAGTGAGAGGGATGTATTGCGCATGTCCAAGAGAGACATATTCATCTATAAATTGCTTATAACGAGAAAACAAAGAAGGGTCCTTTTGAAACCGCTTTTCAAGAAGGAAAAATCGTTTTTCGGCAATAGTGTATGAGTCACCCAACTTAAGATGCTCAACTGGCGACTTGAGGGGAATATCAACTTGATAGGAGCCACTTTTTAGTACTTGGGTCTTTAAAACAAATATTTCTTCTGCTTGTTCATCTTCAGGTGCAAGGGGAATATCTTCAAAAATTTTTTCAGTATTCCAAAATTTACACAGACTGTTGTCTAAATCTAAGTTTGAAGGAGAATGGATTTCTTGAGAAAAGTTACAACGTGAGAGTTGTAACTCTGAACGTAAATGAAGCGCTGAACAGTGTAGTGGTACATTACCGGCTACTATCCAACCTAAGTGCGTGTTCAATAGAGTAGGATAATTAGTACCTAACTCAAGAATACCGCTGGACAAGAGAGAATAATAAACGTCAGCACCAACCAGTATGTCTATATCAGATGGAGTGAAAAATCCAGGGTCTGCGAGTTTTTCAAAAATATCACTAGGTATTTTTAACTTATCAACCTGGATCGAAACTTGGGGAAGTTGATGGGTTATTTTATCTAATACTGCACAAGATACCTTAAAATATTTATCTTGACTTACATTAGAGTAAAGAACAATATCTATCATTTTGCTTGATATAGTACTGTTTTGCGATATTCCAGATATGTGTAATGTTTGATTATAGGGTTTGAATCCAAGTTGGTTTACTAAACGAGAGGTGATAAATGAATTCTGAGATCCATTGTCCAGTAATATTTTGGCCTGGATAAGCACATTATATTTATTGTACAAAGTCACTTGCGCGGTGGCTAGGAGAATTTGTGTATTCTTTGTGGAAAGGGCAGAGAAACTTGAGCTACAGGGTACCTGATTATCAAAAGAGGGTTGAACTGTTTGTTCATTGAGAGGTCTTTCATTTTGCATACGAGATACATTGTTTCGAGAATTATTATGATGTTGGAGTCGGGGTGGATAATTATTATTGGTTTGACTATTCTGTCGAGGTGAGTATTGATTGTGTAAAATTGTGTGATGTTTTTTATTACACTCAGCACATTTGTGGGTAGAACTGCAATCATTTATTGAATGTTTTGTTCCGAGGCAGTTTGGACAAAGTTTTTTCAAGTCAACAAATTTTATTTTTTCAGAATGGGGTAAGTGTATAAACTTTTGGCAAGAATAAATTCGATGACCATTGTTATTGCAAAAGGGGCATAAGAAAGTATTTATTTGAGAATGTTGTTGCTTATTCACAAAAAGAGAAACCTTATCCTGCCTTCTATTGCTATGACTTTCAGAGCTTGAATAATTTTCTAAAATGACACACCTTTTATCCAAAAATTCAAAAAATTCATCAAGGTTCGGCAACATTGCAATGTCTCGCTCTTGCTCGAACAGTCTACGTGTACCATAATCTATTTTCTTTTGAAGTATATAAATTAACAAACATTCATATGCCTGGGATTCTGTTAGCTTTAAATTTTTTAATGACTCTAAATTTGTTTTACAGTTCATTAAAAATTTTCTAAGATTTTTTGAGTTACATTTAAAAAGGCTAGGAGCATCTAAGAGAGAACTAAAGTGAGCATTAACAATACAATTTAAATTCTCATACCTACTTTTTAAAATGTCAATAGCGGTAGTAAAATTTTCATTAGTTACTTGCAATGAGTCTACTAACTTTAAAGCTTCCCCTCTTAAGAAAGATTTTAAATAGAAAAAGCGCTGTACATTAGATAAACTAATATTTCGAATAATTAAAGAGTCAAACAGTTCATAGAAAGAGTGCCACTGGGCAGCGTTACCATTAAAGGGCGCTATGGTAATATCGGGTAATTTTACACCTGCAATTCTATGTGAGGTATCCTGGGGTAAGTTTACATTTTGTAGAGTTGAAACAGACAATTTTTTAATACAATTTTCATATTGAGCAAGAGTATCATAGAATTTATTTTCAGTTTCTAGCCTATTTTCTTTATCAGCATCTTCCTCGGTAGAAGAAGCCTGAGGAAAACCCTCAATTTGGTCTTGAGCCACATTATATCTATCAAAATGTTTTTTTAAACCTTCTTGACGAATTTGAACTTGACTAATATCAGTGATTGTATCTTGATTATTACTTAACCAATTTATGGCTCTCGTTAGACCAGATTTGCTGTTTTTGCGCTCAGTTTTTAACTTTTCAAGAGACATTTTGTGTTAAAATATAACAAACTTACTAAAATTATTTACATAGACCTATAACCGAGAGCTAGACCTATAATTATAAGAGAGGGAATACCCCCAGGAAACTACACAATTTTAGTCTAAATTTCTATATGCTAAATGTATACTATATAATATCCACTAAAGCTAAATATGTACATGCATTTATGTATGAGTTACGTCAAAAAATAAAAATATTACTTTTTTAACAAATTTGTTAATACGGTCCTGGTAGAAAGCCAGGCCAAAATTGAGATCACTTTGATTTACTTAACAGTCAACGAGAATAAAATAAAAGACTAGAGCCATACCTATAAGTTAAATGGAATGTCGAAGGGCAGCAACCATAACATAACCAGGGCTTCATACATACAACAGTAATTATTGTACTTCATACTCATTTGCCTAGCACAGCGGCGAGTCAAAACGTTGCTTCTCGGGAACAACACAAGACAGATTTAGAAATTATAAGCAATTGCAACAATTTTCTTCCATATTATCCGGTCGAAGGATCAAATGTTTGAGAGTAAACATTACTGGGATTGCGCTGGTTCAATGGAAGAAGAAAAAGAGCGTTGAATTGCTTATAATCTAATAGTTTATATTACTGCACAGTGCACACAATACCGTAATTACTAACTAACTTATTTTACAGACTTAGCTTCGAGATTAAGCGAGAACGAGAAATTTACGAGTATTTAGTTGCTTTTATTAGGAGTATTTACTCTATTGCCGAGAGTTTTGGCTTTTAGCCGCGAAACGAGAGAATGAGAAAAAATGTGTCACTGGGACAAGGGACCGAGATTTTTTTATTACACCCGAAGAGCGAGTGGCGGGCAACTGCATCTTTTCCGTGCTTATGATCTATTTTTAGATTTTTCGGGGAGGGGCCGGTAGCGAGCGTGACAATTATTACAATAACAATACAAAGAATTCAACGAGAAAGAGGATTAAGAGATAAGCTTAATAATTTGAGAGAAATGGGTTGTGTTTCCACAACAACAGTTTCGGTAAATTTCAATGCGCATTTTGTAAACGATCGAATCATTTTATCCGTAACTGTACAGATTTTTTGAGATTAACTGCAAACGAACGATTAAACCGCGTTAAAGAATTGAGGCTCTGCACAAATTGCCTCAGACAAGGCCATAAAGATGATGTCTGCAGGTTGTCGAATTGCAGGAAGTGTGATGCTCGACATAACACTCTTTTGCATATTTCGAGGCCAGTAGACAACATAGACAATTCCGGAAACGTGCAGAGCATTTCAACAACTTTGACAAGCTACGATCCGAGTCCCGGTAGTATCATATTATCCACTACGCTTGTTCAAGTAATAGGAGACAATAATAGAGCCCACACGGTACGCGCCTTATTGGATTCCGGATCGCAGTCAAATTTTATATCTTCCAAATTATGCGAAAAATTAAATCTAAAAACGACGCGAGTCAATACGGCCGTGGCGGGCATAAACAGTGGCATATTAAATATTAACAAAAAATGTCATGTTAGTGTACATTCACAGCATACTCCTTTTAATGCGAATATTTCTTGTTTTGTCATAGATCGCATTTCAGGAACCATGCCCAGTGTACCGATAAACATACGTAACCTTAGCATCCCAAAAGATATATTTCTAGCGGACGCTTCTTTCTCAGAACCGGGGCCAATTGATATGTTAAACGGCGCATGTCTATTCTACGAACTGTTACTTATCGGCCAAATTAAACTTGGAGTCAATCTCCCCATTTTACAAAAAACAGTTTTTGGTTGGGTCGTGTCTGGGCCTACCGGCGATCAGAATAAACATAGTCAGGTGATCTGTAACTTTTCTAGTAATTTAGATATTCAAAGTCAGCTGGCAAGGTTTTGGGAATTAGAAGAATGTAACACCAAGACTCATTTTTCTAAAGAAGAATTGCTGTGCGAGGAGCACTTTCAATTAAATACTAAGCGCGACCTTAGTGGTAGATTCATCGTTTCTATCCCTCTAAGAGATTCTTTAGAAAAATTGGGCGATTCAAAACCTCAAGCTGAAAAACGTTTCTTAGCTTTAGAGCGAAAATTATCTCGTGACCCAACTTACAAAAAAGAATACGCGAAATTCATGCAAGAATATGAAGATCTGGGTCATATGCGGAAAATTATGTCAATTGATACGCAAATCATTTCATATTATATGCCACATCACGGTGTATTTAAGCGAGACAGTTTAACAACTAAACTTCGAGTAGTTTTTGATTGTAGTGCTTCGACATCCACCGGCATTTCAATGAATGATTTGCAGATGGTCGGGCCTACAATTCAAAACGACTTGCTCTCAATTCTTCTACGTTTTAGAATTTATAACTTTGTTGTGGCCTCAGATATCGCGAAAATGTATCGTCAAGTTCTCATTAATCCCGACCAATGTTCTTTACAAAGAATTTTATGGCGATACAATAGCACAGATCCCATAAGTATTTATGAACTCCAGACTGTTACCTACGGGACCAGTAGTGCCGCATTTTTAGCTATACGTTGTCTTTTCGAATTAGCAAAGGAATGCGAAACCGCGCATCCTGATGTCTCCGAAGTAATCCGAAACGATTTTTACGTTGACGATGGATTGTTTGGGGGTGAATCCATTGAAGAATTATCGCAACTTTGTCTCAAAGTTTTTGAAGTATTGCGTTCTGCAGGATTCATATTACGAAAGTGGCATTCCAACTCCGAACAAATAGTAAAAAATATCAATTCTAATGCGAGCTCGACTAGTGACGTTGTTAAAATTGGATCAAACGAGGCGACTAAGACCCTCGGACTTGCTTGGTCCAATGGTCAAGATGCGTTAACTTACAATATCGGCATGCTTTCTAGTACAGGTCGTGTAACAAAGCGAGTCATTCTTTCTTGTATTAGTCAAGTGTTTGATCCTCTTGGCTTACTAAGTCCATGCGTAATAACTATAAAGATCTTACTTCAAAAACTTTGGTTAGAGAAATTATCCTGGGACGAATCGGTTCCCATTTCAATTCATTCATCGTGGCTAAAATTTCGTGACGAAATTTCAGTCTTAAATAATTTAAATATTAACAGACATGTTACTTGTAAGAACCCAAAGCATATTGAAATGCATTGTTTTTCTGATGCAAGTATATCCGCGTACGGCTCTTGCATTTACATTCGTTCCATAGATGAAAACGGTTCTATCTATGCAAATCTATTATGTTCTAAAACAAAGGTAGCTCCTCTTAAGGTTATTACCGTGCCTAAACTTGAATTATGTGGGGCTGTGTTAGCTGTTAGATTAGCAAAAAGGGTATCTTCCGCTTTTAGAGTAACGATAAACGAAATACGATTCTGGTCGGATTCGACGATAGTTCTAGGGTGGCTAAAACATTCCCCAAATTCGTTAAAACCATTCGTTGCAAACAGGGTTGCCGAGATTCAGGAATCATTTCCTGATAATTCATGGACACACGTACCGACCAAACAAAACCCTGCGGACATTTTATCGCGCGGAATATCTCCAAAAGAGTTGGTCGATTGTTCCTTATGGTGGCACGGGCCATACTGGTTATCGGAATCTAAGGATCAGTGGCCAAATGCACATGTTGTTTCAAACGAACTGCCCGAATTAAAATTACAGACACTTATCGTAAACGAACCCGATATAAACCCTATCATAGAATTTGACCGATTTTCGAATTTCAATAGATTGAGACGAACATACGCATATTTAGTTCGGTTTCTTCACAACTGTAGGAAACCGTGTGAAAGGATTATAGGTTCTTTAACTTCATCGGAAATAAATAACGCATATTTACTTTTAATAAAGCAAAGCCAACGGCCTGATTATTTACCTGAATTAAACGCTCTCTCCAATAATCTTCCTATTCCCAAAAGGAGCAAACTTTTTAGGCTAAATCCTTTCATAGATAAGTCAGGTGTCTTACGTGTGGGAGGTCGACTAAGTAATGCTGATTTTCATCGTGATAAGCAAGATCCTATTATTATTTCAGCTAAACATAAACTATGTAAATTAATTTTTAAACATGAACACGTGAAGTTGTTGCATGCCGGTCCGCAGCTACTTCTTAGTCATATTTGAGAGATTTTGTGGCCGATCGGTGGTCGAAACTTAGCCAAATCAATAGTACGGGATTGTGTCGCTTGTTTTAAATGTAATCCTACTCAAATCTCCCCAATGATGGGTGATTTGCCTCGAAGAAGACTAGAAGGCAATTTTCCATTTGAAACTTGCGGCGTAGACTACGCGGGTCCCTTTTTTCATCAAAGATAGAAAGGGTAGAGGATGTAAAGTTACAAAATGCTATTTAGCGTTGTTTGTGTGTTTCCTAACGAAGGCAATGAACTTAGAATTAGTATCCGACTTAAGTACTAATACCTTCATATTAGCGCTAAAGAGATTTTTATCTCGTAGGGGTAAGCCAGCTCGAATTTATTCAGATAACGGCACAAACTTTGTCGGCGCGAGTACAGAGCTTAATCGTCAATTTTCTCAATTTTTATGCGAAAATAAAGACGTTATAATCGATTCGTGCGCTAGTGAGGGTATTGAATGGCGATTTATACCGGTAAATTCGCCTCATTTTGGCGGACTTTGGGAGGCTGGCGTCAAGTCGGCTAAGTCGCATTTAAAACGAGTTATTGGCAACAACATTCTTACATTTGAGGAAATGTGCACGGTCTTTGTGCAGATTGAGGCGGTACTGAATTCCCGTCCCATTTCTCCACTGACATTTGATCCAAATGACCTTAATCCCTTGACTCCTGCCCACTTCTTGGTTGGGCGCCCTCTTCTGACCACACCCGAGGCCGATATCACTGATGTACCAGAGGGGCGACTAATCCGATACCAGCTCTTGGAGCAGATGCGATAGAATTTCTGGATCAGGTGGGCGAAAGAATACGTTTCTGAGCTCCAGCAGAGGACAAGATGGCACAATCCAGCCAGGGTCGGCTCCATTGTACTCATCAAAGACAAAAACCTTCCCCCGATGAAATGGAAGATCGGGCGAATCACGGAGCTTCATCCCGGCAAGGACGGTGTTTGCAGAGTTGTATCCATCCAGGTTTCCCATGGAATCATCAAGCGAGCTTGCCAAAGAATATGTCCTTTACCCGTAGAAGACATTCCTTTCGAAGACAGTTTCCATTGAAAGCAATGACTTTCAAGGCGGGGAGCATGTTGGTGCAATTCTTAAAGACTAATATTTGAAATAAACGTGGCAACCGCGCCACACTCTCTTCTCCCGTAAAAGGGCTTGTGGCTTCACTTTGCAGCGAGCAGCGGTAGAGTGCGTATTAAAAAAAATGTAAACGGTCTCATACAAAACACCTTCGTAACTGAATTTAATAAATAATTACGTGAAAAAACCAAAACGAACTTCATTTAAAAAGAGGTCAGCAATACAAAAAAAAAAGGGGCTAATCACCCTAACACCCCCCATTCAAAATCATTATTTACTGATAAATATTCTTTAACAATATATTTTTTCCATAAAGTCACACTCATACGACAACGTTGCTTCTCTTCCCGCCAACACCGCATTTGCAACCTCATTTGCATATCAACGACCCTCATTTGCATATCAACCATCCACACATCCACATTCTTATCTTCCCGCCAAAATTCTTCACGCCAAAATTCTGACCAATCAGCGCGCTACGCACCTCCCCGCACCCCTTTCCCCCCATCAATCACATCCCTCCATTCCATATTGACTCCGCCCACGTACCCCCACCACTACCCTACTTTGCATAAGCTCCACCCCCTTTTTCACTCCACCGGAAGTCCATAAGAATTACATGGGGACACGTCATAGCCACCCGCGTTTTTACACTACTCAGGCACCGAACATAAACTAGAATAGAAGGATCACTCTAAGCGCCGCCCAAAATATTGCCTTTCTCACTCGCTTTCTGATGCTACTCTTTTTTGCTGCCCGGTGGCGACTGCGTTATACGGGGGCGTCTTCAATATTAGAACTATAATAGCGTTGTGCGGAAATTTTGTACATTAAAAATGCCGGCGATATGTTGCGTAGATGGCTGCAGGAGTAAAAGGGGATATACATTTTTTTTTTAATAAAAATGGATTAGTTTACAGAAAAAAATACACGCTTTTCTTCGGTATTTCTTAAATATCTCGGAAAATTGAGATCCTACAAAAAAATCTAATAAACAAAAGTTGGTTTAAAAACAAAAGATTGGCTTTTGCTTGATTTATCTAGGTGCTATAGGCGCTAAGATACAACTGTGTGAACATAACCCCTTTTTTTAGATAACAAAATATAATGACGTAAAATAATAACGTGAAATAATTAAAAAAAAAAAAACGTTTTTTAGACAAATATCTAGCACATTTTTTCAAGTATGTACTATCAAAAACTTTAAAAATAAACTTGATTGTAAGTCATTAGCATAAAAATTAAAAAAGTTAGGAATAAAATAGAAATAATTGCAGTTTTAAAAAAAATTATCATAAAAAATTATGTATTTATTTCAAAAATTAAAGCGTAGCCTTCTACAATGGACTATATATAGGTACCAATAATATGTTCAAAAAGTGTCAGCGATTTAGAGTACATATTTTTTTTAAATCGTGATTTTAATCTAAAAAAATGCAAAATTTTTGGTAATATTCTGTTATTAGTGGTGGTTTTTAATAGTGAAAGCTATCCGATTTATTATTAGTTGCATTGCAATCATTTGAATGATATAAATTTTAGCCACTTATACCGTCTAACCATACTTAAAACTGCATTTTTTTCGTCATTAAGGGTGGTTTTTAAGGGTTTAAGTTTCAAAATATTTATGTGTACTATAATCCCCAATGTAAAACTATATTTATTTTGCATATTTATATGAATTCTAAATTGTAAAACACCTATTTTCGTTTTATTTGAATTTTAGTGTTTTGTTCTTTCATCCTCTATTTAAAAAGCAAATAATTAGGCATTTAATAAGTTTTTTTTATTTAATTGCCTTTTTATATTTCACTGTTACCGAGTTCCATATGATGAGTGTTGTTATCACATTATTATGTAAATTTTATTAAATATTTAAAAAATGGGTATATTAACGAAGTTATTATTAATTAAGTGTATGTAATATTAGGTAGGTAGTTTCTTGGTCAGTTAAGAAAAGAGCATGAAAGGAACGTAAAGCTAAGATTTAATTGTGTACATTCTAATAAACTTAATTTTAAAGCTATCTACCAAGTGTTTTTCTTACAGTTATTTGTTCAAAAGAGATACTTAATAATATTCTTTAAATTTCATTTTAACAATAACACAAAGTGCCTTTAATTTCAAAAAATTCCATATTATTACACGCCGCGATGTACGAAAATATTCCTTATTAAAAATGTTTCAAACACCCCCCGTATAGTAAAGGATTGCCGTGAAAACTAAATAATGATTTACGACCGCGTAAAAAAAGTCGGCACTGTTTAGAAGTCCCTACTTCAAACGGCCGCAAGAGAGTGAACCTACTGTCTTGTTCTTTATACTGTGACTCAGGTGACCAAAATATTAGAAATATGGAGGCAAGTTTATATTGCTGGTATTTCTTTATACTGCGTTCAGAGCCACAGTAATGTTTGCGCCGTTGCCAACAATTTGTTTTACCTTTATTCACACTCACAAGTTTATAAAAAATTGAAAACTTTATATATATCGCCTTCCCATATTATAAATTTAATTAAGAAATTGTTATTATAAGGCTATCCATTTTCCTACAAAAAATAAAACGAGGCAAGCTTTAATAAGAAACTTACTCATCTAAGGTTCTTCATTGATTCTTTTAATAAAAGGATATGTAATTTTTTTAGTTTTAACGATATAATAAACTACCTAATAAATCTTTAAATCTTATATTAATAATAAATAGGTACATGGATAAAATATACATGATATACAAAAAAAATGCCGTATGATGTATATTTAAATGCGTGTATATTATAATATGTACAATTAAATAACTTAAAAAGTCATAAATATAGGAAGATATTAAACATTTTTATAAAAACCTAAAAATTATTTGCCCTGTTTTATTTACTTTTTTACATAATTTCTTACATATTTTACATAATTCTACTTAGTTTAATTAACAGTGTAGGTTTCCCAAGCAACCGTTACGTTTTACTGCGTAATATTACGTATAGATTTTCCTACCCGACAGTCTAAAAAACTTCAATGCGACGACAATAGGAGTCGTTTCAACGTGGGATACGACTTGAATACGTCGTTTTTCGTTTAAAAAATTATACTTGTCTCAACGTATTATTATAAATTTAGTTACTTTTAGTCGGTGGTGAAAATATTTAAGCCAAAAATGGAATATTTAAATTATTAGTTTTAGAAATACTCCCAAATCTTACTAAAATGGCAAAGAATTTGGGGAACATAAACCAAAGTACAAAACCAGCATAGATGATCATATTTTATTCGTTTTACTTTTGCAAGTCGTAGAACAGGTAGTTTTATAAACGACGGGCACTTTATTGATAAACATGGGCAAAATAGGACAAAAAATGGAGGCCCTAAATTTCCTTGGGCCAACGTCTTAAGCCTGTAAGCCTACCTTGTTTGTAAAGATTGTAATTTGACCAATACCCTAACCTATTTGGCGTCGGAAAAGGTAGAAATGAAGTTGGAGGTCGCAAATTGTTCCTTGTGTTATGCAACGTCTAGGTCTATAATAAATATATTTTTTACATTTTTATTAAAAATTTAAAATATCTTGAACATCTCTTATTTCCGGGTTTTTAAAAGAACCACTTTTGGCATTTGAACAAATTCTACAACAATGCATTTCCTTTTGTTCAAAATGTCGATTACATATAAATCGATAACATAAAGTGCACCTTATTGGTTCAGGATCACTAAATTTTTGTTGATCGCCACAAATTATGCAACATTTTGTCATATTTTCTGATTGCAAAAGTAAAAGTTTTTGTAAAATAAATCTAAAAATTTCGGGATCAAAATTGGCATTAATAGTTTTAAAAAATTCCATCATGTTGGGTCCAAATCATCATTGAGTTTTCCAAATTTGAAAAATAAAATAAATCACAAAAACTCCACAGTTATAAGAATCTGATTGCCGAGGATAAGCCAGATTATTTGCCAAGTGCCATTTTTTTAAATTTAATTTTCTCTGACCTTCAGGAATGCTTCTGTCCCAATCTTGGATTAAATTAATTAACCTTTTAAATACATGTTTCGGACAATCCCTTCCAAGTGGATCCAAGAAATATACTTTAAAATGTGCAATGTCTGGAACAATAAGCATCCAATGGTAATTTGAATGGTAGGGAATAAAAATTAATTTTACACTATTTCATTCTGATTTAAATATTTTGATTTTATGAGATAATTCAGTTTTAGAAAAAATATATTGGCTTGTATGTTGTATCAACATACAAACATTGGTTTTCATTAGACGACATCAGTGAAATTATACATGCGTCAATTGTATAATCCCGGAGAAACTTATCTTTTAATTTACTCAACATGTTGTGTTGAAAAAAGAAAAAGTTTCTAGCTATTCTTTGAATTTTTATACCTTTAAATGTAAAGATAACAAAATCAGACCACTGCCTGTCTGTTATTTCCAGCAAGCCCTGAATTTGGTAATACCAAACACTAGAAGTTTTCGGATTTCCTTTCATATCTAAATAGCTCAATTTACTACTAGCTAATACAGGATCTAGGTGTCTAATGCTATAAGGGCATTTAACTTCTATTATGCCGTCGTCGTTTATAAGGCCATCGGGTGAACCTCCGAGAAACCTATATTTGGAATGAATTAATAAACCAGTCCTTAGATGTAAGTTTTTGGTTTGTTCTAAGTACTTTTCTATTGCGTTATTTTCATATTGAATACCATGCCGAATGGCATCATTTTCAAAATTTTTTGTCTGCAAAAGGAATGAAACTAAATTTACTCGAGATATATCTGACTTCAGTTTGCATATTTTACCAAAATTTGAAGAGGTAATTCTTTTTTTTCTTTCTTGAAACCAAACCGGATTTTTTTATTGTCCTCTCGTTTTTTGGTCTACATCATTTTCCAAATTATTTTAAAAAAATTCTCTCGTTTTGCAATACTTGCACGTAAATTCAAAAATATCGTATCTATTATAAATACTGGAAGTATCTTCACAGCTTTGATGAATCCATCTTTTGCATATGTCACAGGCTACCCAATCGGCAGTAGTATCCAATTTACCTAAATTACAATAGGCACAGTTCTCATCACTCTCTAGGTAAAATTCATTTGCCTCTTGATGAGAAGGTACGCGAGAGGTAGCCATTTTAACTTCATTGCTGTTGTTTCTAATATTTTCTTCAAAAACAAATTTTGCGGGATCTAAATCAAATGGCGGGGGTGATTTAACAGGGATCTGTGAGGTAGAATGTAAAATTTGATATGATGTAAAAATTGAAGATAGCTTATTATTTTAGATGATATGGAAACGGTTGGAAACGACTTAGTACTTGTTACACTTATTTTCATAGGCTGAGATGGTGATGGAGAGCAAACAACATTTGTGGAAGGAATTAAATCTATTACCTGAGCACTACCTATCGGACTAGTTACATATATTGCAGAAGTGGAAGGTCGAACAGAAGCAGATATTTTGGTAAGCGGAGTTTTAGACGATGCCAATGTGGATTCCGAATAAGTAGGATGAATTGTATCTATAGAAGAAACTGCAGTGCTTGAAGATATTGCTGGCAAATTAAGTATATGTCTTACAGTGAACTTTTTATTAACAATTCTTCTTTTTTTCTTCCATTTTTCTTGAGTCAAATGTTCATTAGTCGGATCTATTCGAACGATTTTTGGTAATTTATTTTTTGGAATATTTAAACAGATCTCCTTATGTACAAATAAAATGTTTTCTCTATTTTTTCTCAAAAATCTTGATGCCTTCATATTTTTTTCTCCATTTGAAATATTGTTTTTTAAATTTCCAAAATAATTTTCAGCATAAGTATTTGTAAAAGCTTTATTTCTTTCTGCTTTTTTTAAAATATTTGTCCATAATGGCAAAAATGCTATATATTTATTTAAAATAATATCTAAAATTAGTTTATTCAAAATTAGTGAACACGTTAATGTTGGTAGAAGAAGTTTAAAATGTTTATAAAAAGAATTATTATATTTTTTTTATTTTATTTATTATAGCAGAGTCCCCTGGTATGAGACAGGCCAAAGCGCACATAGGTGGGCCCCCTGCCTTTCTCACCAAAAATCTACTACGCCTAAAAAGACGCGAAATTCGGCTAGTGACAGGTCTTTTAACCGGTCACTGGCACTTAAGAAGCCATCTCCATACTATCGGTATTGCGGACAACCCGGAATGCCGATGGTGCTGTGAGGAGGATGAAACCGTTGACCATGTAGTCGGGGAGTGCCCAGCACTCACGCGCGCCAGGTTCAAATACTTGGGTAACACTTTCAGTGTACCGAGCGACTTTAAGTCCTTCAGACCAGAGAGCCTTATCGGTTTCTCTAAGGCCGTTGGGCTCTGGTAACCTCCGGTGGGGCATGACGGGTCCATCAGGAGACCTATATGCACAACTGCCTTGGCAGCCCACTGTTTCGTCAATTCAAAAAGAATTATTTTTTAAAAGCTTTGTATCTGATGAAAATAATAATTGAGTAGGTGTGCCAAATATTTCAAGGTCTATGTATAATAATTCTTCCAGATTGATTAATTTATCAGTTTCATCAAAATATTTTTTTGCATTGGCGGTATTGGTGGTTTCGAAAGGTTCTGTTAGTAAAAAAGATAATTTAACGAACCACATTTCAAGGTCTTTAATATTCTCCATAAAGACGGCTTGCGCTATAGCTTCTTTAAAAAAACTTCTTATACAGGGATCTTGAAAATGGTCGTCAATAATTTTTGATACCATTTTTATGAAATGTGCATAGCATAAATGCACAGTAATAAGTTCCTCCGGGATATACAAAGTACTTTTAGTCACCAGCTCATAAGTTTTCTCAAAATAATCAAGTAAGGACATGCCATTGCAAGATTTCACAATTGCGTGTAAATTAGCAAGACTAAAATCTGAAACCACCCCTTGAAAAGTAGGCCATTTATTCCGTTCTTCGCAAAATGTTTTAAATTCAAAAAAAAGTTGAAAAATAGTTTTTGAATAGTGTTCCGCCGATACCATTTCAAAAATAGGAACTATTTGACCGTTGTACGTGGGTATAACTCCGGAATACAAAAACACACGTTTTTTAACCATCTCAGGTTTTCTAACTACAGTTCCGGTGGCGTCAAAAAATATAAAAGGTAGTTTATTATGGTGTAATTTAGATTTTAAAAGGATTTCAAGCTGCTCTTTGCTATAACACTTTATATTAAAAGGAACTAAAACTTGCTGAATATACTCTTTATGTTCAAAGTGCATTTTTATTATGTCTACAATGTCATCCCTATCCCTGTCCCAAGTAGACATGGCCTCAGATTTAACTTTTCTTAGAGTAGTGTCAGATGGTAGTCCTTGCAAATTTCCTTCAAGAGCAATTTTACTGTCTAGCTCATGCACCATTTTTTTTCTTTTTAAATTTGAAGGTTTTGCAGTCAATAGTTTTCTTTTAAAAATTCGTCTTTCTACGCCTCTAATTTGGCGGCAAATAGGTTTTGGGTGACAATAATCTAGACTCGACGAATAAACTGTTACGTTCTTAAAATCGTTAATTTTAAAAATGACTTTTTTTACACCCGTGCTGATTATTTGCACACTCGCCATAAACTTTTATGCAGGTTTTTAAATTTTTGTGCGATTTAAACACTAAAGTACAAACATTGTTTATACAATGCTCAAATTTTCTTAAAAAAAAGAATTTGTAATAATTTTGATTCAGTTTACAATTCTCCAAAAACACAAATTTTTTCTCCATTTCATTTATTTCAAAAGAACCTTCCAAGTATATGCATTTTCAACAAGTTAATTTTACAGGATAGGTTTCTAATTTTTTTGAATTTAAAGGCATCACCTGAATAGAAGATCTTTTCTTTTTTATCACGTTTTCAAGTTCATGTGGAATTTCAAATGATTCTGGAGTAATATTAAATTGTTTGCTGACATTACTACTTAATTTAGATAGTGACATGGACTTCTTTGTGAACAAAACGGACGGACCGTCGCTGTCAATAACACTTACTTTACAATTTTTAAAATCTTGAGAATCATTAGTATCTGTGAGGTAGTGGACATTGGGTGTATCTGTTGAAGTCTGAATCAAATTTTTCGTATTTGGGTTCTGAACGGGCTGCTCTACTTCGGGTCGTACAAGCGTTGATGCATTGAGTGGTATAAGTAATGGTGACAGCCTAATTCCATTAGTCTTGTGAATCTAAAATTTATTTTAGATTTATGTGCAGATATGTTTAAATATTTATATAAGGCGATGAGAAAAAGACAGAGAGTTGAGAAACTTACATCAAGTTGTGTTATTATTTTCCATTTTCGAAAATGTCTTTGCAGTTATCTCCATTAATGGCAATATTTTCTGAATAATAATAAAATAAAAAATAAAAATATAATATATCATTAAAAGACAATATATTTGATAAAATAACCTTCTATTTCTGTTGTACATAAAAACAGCGTTCCAAAATTTAAAATATCATATTATAGAAGAATTCTAGCATTTATGGCTCCTATATATAATTATATTGTCTAGGGCTACTTACACAAAGTCCACCTTGTAATTCTTCTTTTGTGACAACGGCCATTGGCCGGTTTTGAATATTCTTATCACCGCTGTTTAGAAGGTTGCCATTGATTAGAAAAGGGTTCTAATCAATTGAGGCCCTATAGACTGTAAAATTTATAGGTTGCGATGGTTCATGTACCTTTGGACGGTTTTACACCACAGCCTGCTGACTTAGCACGAAAAATATAAAAGTGATTGAATTAAATGAACAGTAAAAGACTTACCTAGGGGTCAGTCAAGATCAGGATAACACAAGAGGTTTTTGCGGAAGGCCGCGCGAATACTGGTCGTAAAAATGGTTATTAACAGTAAGACGATCTAGTACCGAGTGTTTTCACCTCGATTCCCCGCGTTAGTCTTTTCGGTACTTGCGTGTGACGTATTATTTGGGTATGTACCAGGTTTGTAGTAAAAGTAAAGAATAGCAAGTAAGGAAATATTATAGGGAGAGGCGAGGAAACAAGGCAAATCTCGACATTCATTATGTAAAACAAAAAAATATTAGCAGCAAGAAGCGATACTTTGAATGCACTTAAGAATATAACTTATAGAACTAAACTAAATCAAACTAAGTATTAAACTAATCAATAAAGTGAAATTGAGATGACTACAAGAACAGAACATTCCCGCGCCCATGAAAACCAAGGGGTTTTCATGAAACAATAAATAAATTATTGGTTTGGAAGTGGGCACAATTTTACCAAAGGTCTTTTAAGTATACCTTTGGCTGTCCGTACTGTTCCCACTCTAGAAACCCCGTTCTTGCCCAAAGTAACTTCCGCGATTCGACCAAGAATCCAGTGTAAAGGCGCCGAATTATCATCTTTAATAGCTACCATAGTACCCGGCTCTACTCTACCTATTGCATTATGCCATTTGGCTCTTTGTTGCAAAGTATGTAGATATTCACAATGCCACCGCCTCCAAAAATCACGATGCAGTCTAAGTAAAAGCTGCCAACGCGGAAGGCGATTAATATTTGTGTTAGTAAAGTCCGGATCGGGAAGAACAGTTAAGGGTTGTAGGGTCAAAAAATGTCCAGGAGTAAGTGGCAATAAGTCTGATGGGTCTGAACTTATAGGGGAAAGTGGTCTTGAATTAAGTACCGCTTCGATTTGTATAATTACCGTATTAAACGCTTCATATGTGAGTATCTGAGTTCCTACTACCCGTACTAAGTGAGTTTTAATGGACTTAATATTTGCTTCCCATATACCACCCATATGGGGGGCAGAGGGGGGATTAAAATGCCACGTAATTGGTTCAACTTCGGCAGATTTTAAAAATATTTGACGTAAGTATTTTTCACTAGCAATAAAATTTGTACCGCAATCTGAATATAAGTTAAGTACTTTTCCGCGCCGTGCAACAAATCTGCGAAGTCCCGCCAAAAAAGCCTCTGCACTAAGGTCCGATAGCAACTCCAAATGAACACCTTTTGTACTAGTGCAAATAAATAAGCATACGTATGCTTTATGCACTTTAGCACCCCTTAATCGGCCAATAGTAATTGGAAACGGTCCACACAAGTCCAGGCCGCAGTTAATAAAAGCTTCGGAATTTGCGGATACCCTGCACTTAGGTAAATTACCCGTAGGGGGTTGATATGGTTTCGGGTTAACCTTCCAACAAATATGACATTTATGGATTACTTTACGAACTATTCTCTTTGCTGAGATTATCCAGTAGTTTTGAAATAGCAAATTTAATATGGTTTGTATACCACAATGTAAGTAATTAAGATGTAATTCGTTTATAAGTAAGGACGTAAATTTACAATTACCTGGTAAAAGCAAGGGAAATCTTTTATCGTACGACAAATCGGAGTTATGGAGTCTACCACCAACCCTCAAGTAGCCCTCTTTATCTAAAAAAGGTCTTAATTTCTGAAGACTTTTCGAAATACGTTTATTATGTCTAAGCAATGTAATCTCTTCAGTAAAATAGAGATTTTGGATGAATTTTATAAGTAAGTAAAGAGCATTATTTAATTCTGATAAAGTAAGATAAGAAGTATTTAAAACTGTCGCTTTAATTTTAAAGGACTGGAAATTCTTAGAAGCCCGCAAAATATAAGCTACAATTCTTTTAATCTTTGGCAAGGAATTATATTTATCAATTAAAGATTCAATAAAATGAGGAGATTGCTGTGTTATTAAAGTATTTAAAACAGTCTTTCTCTTCTCAAAATTAAAAGAATCGATACTAGGAATTTCAAATTTTGTAAATGACCATTCCTCTCTGTTTTGTAATAAAAAACTGGGCCCGTTCCACCAAAGAGAAAAATCTGCGAGCTCAGAGACACATAAACCTCTACTTCCACAGTCGGCTGGATTCAGTTCAGAGGGAACATGGTGCCAATATTCGGGTGGCAATTTTTCTTGAATATAAGAAACGCGGTTGCTTACAAACGTTTGCCAATGGTGAGGAGAACTTTTAATCCATGTTAAGGCAACGGAACTATCAGTAAATGAAAATATGTTGGTAAATTTAATTTTATGTGAGAAAATATTCAAAACATAATGCATTAATTTGCTAAGCAAAACAGCGCCAAGTAACTCAAGTCGCGCTAAAGTTACTACCTTTAGAGGGCTTACTTTAGATTTGGCACAGACAAGGTAGGTTTTATAAAAAAATTCTCGGGAGAAAAATACACGAATATATACGACAGCAAAATAAGCACGTTCTGACGCATCGCAAAAACCAAACAATTCGTGTGATTTAGACTCAGTAACATCTACTTGACGTGGAATTTTAACCAAATGCAAATTATTTAATTCCGTCTTAAACTTATTCCATTTAGTAATAATGTCAGAGGGTGGTCTTTCGTCCCAATCAATACCAGCAATCCAAAGAGATTTTATTAGTAATTTAATAGAAATTGTAATAGGGGTAAGATAGCCACAAGGGTCAAACACCCTAGCACAGTGACTGAGTAGAGTACGTTTTGTACATCCCGTATCATCGATAACGACTTTATAGAAAAATGAATCTCGAATAGGATTCCATTTTAGACCCAAAATTTTTAAAGTTATATTTTCTTCCTGATCGAACGAAATGTCTTGGGCAACATGTGTTTTAGGTAAAGTTTTGAGTAGCAAAGGACAGTTACTGGCCCATTTTCGTGCCTCGAACCCACCCCTAGACAAAAGTTCAACCAATTGATTTTTTATAGCAATTAATTCTTCAGGGCTACTTCCACCCCCGTTTAAATCATCCACGTAACTTGATGACTTAAGAAGGTCTGACGCTAAAGGAAGATCTTTATAATCATCTGCTAACATAAGAAGGGTGCGGATGGCTAAAAATGGGCTGCAAACTACTCCAAAAGTAACAGTATCCAATTGGTAGTGTAAAATAGGCTCATTGGGAGAAAAACGCCAAAGAATTCTCTGGTATAGTTCAGTTCAGAGATCTATTAGAATCTTTGATGTACCGCAAATAGTCCGTGTGCCGGTGTTGCTTGTATTGTCACACGACATGCATGTTTAAATCTCAAAATTTTATGTGGAAAGAGTTATAAAGTAATATTCTAAGCGACATTTAATCATTTCATTAAATAAATAAATGTTTTAAGCATTTTTTTAAGAATTTATACATTTGATTCATAAAATGTGACTACATGCGCCCACGTACTATTTTGTTAAATGCCTGACCTTAGTCACAGCCACTCAAGCGTGAAAAGTTGCACAGGTCCGGCCTTAAAATTTATTTGTATTTAAAACTTTATTATTCGGGATTTTTGGGTCTAGTTTTATTAATTTAGAAATTCAGGATAGTTGATAGCAAGATAATATTTAATTTAAATATAAGATTTAAGAACGTTAAATGAGTTTAACCAAAAATTTTAATTTCATAAGTTTAGTTTTTAGCGCCATCAGTCCCTTATAACAAGTCAAGTCTCTTTGCTTTGCAATATGTCAAGTTGGAATAATGTATTGACTACTGTTAACCCACTGCATAGCTTTCATCAAATAGTATTAAACAATTTTAACACTGCTTTTCCTGTTGTCAATATTAAGAAACGAAATAGAAAACCTTGATATACTAAGGGTTTACGAGTATCTGGGAAAAATATGCGCTTCCTTTTTTACATTAGGAAATACGCTATGAACAATGCAACATTTTTAAATTATTATAACAGATATCGCAAGATTTACAGAAACTCAATCAGAATGGCTAAGTGGACCTACTTTCAAAGGAGGATAAATAATTCCTCCAACAGAACATTTGACTGCATGAGTCACAGAGTGCTGCTGATGAAGCTGAAGCTCTATGGTTTCAGGGGAACTGCCCTTGAGTGGTTTTAGGAACGAAACCACTTATCAAATCGTGTCCAGGCTGTCAAATTTAATGGTGGTATGTCTAAGGAACTTAATATAAATGTGGGTGTTCCGCAAGGATCAGTACTTGGTCTTTTAATTTTTCTCATTTATGTGAACGATCTGCCACAACTGCAGGTAACTGGTGTGCCGATGATACCACCATCCTCTGGCACGACTCTAATGTTTCTCAAATGGAGGCCAATATACGTGCAGATTTGTTAAAAATAAAAGACTGGTGTGATGCACATTTTTTGACATTTAATGTTTCCAAAACAAATATCCTTAAATGTAATACAAATGATATATGTTTAAGTAATGAAGCCATCAACATGCCACCGTTCAGTAAGTTTTTGGGTCTTTCCATAGACAAGTTCCTTAAATTTGAAGACCATATTGTAAATGTATGTAGAAAAGTCTCATCAGGCTGCTACGCCCTAAGGGTTATTGCCACCAGTCTTAATTTCTCCATCGCCAGATCTGCATACTTCGCGATTATCGAGTCGCACCTTCGATATGGAATTTGCTTTTGGGGTTCATGTTCAAATTCACTTTTTAGTTCAGTGTTTGTACTCCAGAAAGGGGCCATTAGATATCTATGTGGGGCCAAGCCTCGTGATTCATGTCGCCCGCTTTTTGTAAGTCATAATATTTTAACCCTGTGTTGTATTTTGGAAACAGTTTGCTTAGTTTTTAGAAAATATAAACAGGAACTCCACTTAGGAAGCCACTATAATACGCGACAAAACTATTTGTTGAGGCTACCCATTTCTCATTTTGAACTTGTCCGTAGCTCTATCATATATGGAGGTAGAAAGCTGTTTAATAAACTTCCACTAGAAATAAGACAACTTAAGACTGAAAAAAGCCTACGTACAAGGAAGAAAATATTTCTTGCTAGTAAAGCGTACTAAACTATGTAGCACCTAAACTATGATGAATTTTTAATGATTAGCATTTAAGTATTTTTCAAAGTTTTATATAATTTTATTTTATTTTAAATTAGTTTCTCGTTTTTATTCCTTTAATGTAGTCTATTGGCTTTGTCTACAACTTCTATGTTTATATTGACAATAAAGCATTTTTGAGTTTAATGAGAGAGTAGGTGACAAATTACTTAGGCCCATTTATTCTGTGGATTAAGGCATTAAATAGTTACTTTTTGACACAAAAGTGTAAAATGTTTTGGTTTGTCTTCAAATTTTATATATTTCCTTTTTTTGGGAATTGAGATTTATTTTTACATGGTGGTGATTATTAATGGGGATTGTGGCTGCCATATTCAATGTCCTTTATTATAGTTTTTTTTAATTAATACATATTATGATATATTATTATAATAATATACTCATGAAATCCCCCCTCTCTATATTTAGTACCAACTTCTTTTGATAAAAAGTAATTATGTAGTCAGAAAATTGGAAGTATATTTTTTAAAATAAACTTTTACATTAAAAATCATCTGGCTGTCTATACTTTATGCCTTTAAAAGACACAAGTTTTTCTTAGAAAAAAAAACACACTTTACATCCTGAACGTATTTATTAATTTGTTTGCCTCGTATTTAGTTATTATGCATATTAGGAGAGATTAGATAAAAATTAACAAAAATAAATGCTTATACTAAAAACTAAAAATCTTATACAAAACACAACATTTTAAGTATACTGGATCCTAAAACTACAGTGACGATATTAAATACTTTTATAAATTTACCCACTCTTTTGAATCTGGCCCAAAAAGTTAATACTCTGTTGCCGCCATGGATTCCAACTTCATATCGCACATCAGCATTTTCATATACTGAAGCATTACATTATATATACTTTATTGTGTCGCTGAAGGACAAACAGGGGCAGTAAGCTGAAAAAAACAAAACTTTAAACTTGTTTAATTAATAAAAATAGGATTTTCTTACTATGGCAAAAAAGGGACTTTTTTCCAGAGAATGGAGGAAGAAGCAGTCTTCATTGTGTCGCTGAAGGACAACAGGGGTAGTAAGCTGTAAAAAACAAAATTTTAGACTTCTTTTCTTATTAAAAACAGTGTTTTTCTTACCATAGCAAAAAAGGGTTTTTCCCAGAGAATGGTGGAAGAAGCAGGCTTTATTGTGTCACTGAAGGACAACAGGGGCAGTAAGCTGTAAAAACACAAAATTTTAGACTTGTTTTCTTAATAAAAACAGTGTTTTTCTTACCATATCAAAAAAGAGATTTTCCAGAGAATGGTGGAAGAAGCAGTCTTTATTGTGTCACTGAAGGACAAACAGGGGCAGTAAGCTGTAAAAAATTAAATTTTAAACTTGTTTTATTAATAAAAATATGGTTTTCTTACTATGGCAAAAAAGGGACTTTTTGCCATAGTAAGAAAACCGGAATATAGAATGGAAATCATACATCAATCATAAATGTATCATATCATGTTTCGGCTAAATAATATCTTTCTTCCTCCCAAATTTTTTTAATTTTCCTCAAATATTCTATACACCACCTGACAATTCCATTACAGGAGCTCTTTTGTTAACCATCTTAAGCTTAAATCCAAGTTTTATCAGGTATTTGCGCAAGGTTGAGACTGAGAAATATTTGTCCCTTGCTGATAAAATGTCTCTATGGTCAGAACCTCATTGTTTTTGTATTTAGAATACACACCTTTCCTTAGCAATTTGGCAATATCCGTGTCAAGTCCCTTTGATTGTCCTGCATCTTTCCTTTTTATTCTGTCTTTAATCCTTTTTTTTTACAGGCATATTGTACTATAGGGAACCCCTGTTAAAAACGCTGTTTTTTGCAAAGCACTACAATCATTTGTGAACTGAGGATCATTCTTTAGATTGCTATAGATATTTAAATAAATTTGTTTGGCGTCTGTACTTAAACAATTACGTTTTTTTAAAACTGCTTGATTTCCTCTTTCTCTCTTGATACTAGAAAATGAACTATCAGAACTATGTAAGTCTAAATCACTGTCCAGATCACTCTTATTGTTTTTAACACAAATGTTATTGTCTTTCTTGTACACCCACGGTCTCCATAAGCCCGCACAAACACTTTCCTCTTCATTTGCCAAATTTTCCTGCCTATTTTCCCAGGGTCGAAACATTTTAAGGTCTTTAGATATAATACCAAATCAAATCCACAAACACAAATAAAAAAACACACTTCCTCACAGTAAAAACTGCAAAATATTTAGACGAATACAGGCCAAATTCTAAATTCTTTACTTTCATAAACGTGTAAAAAGCATAACCGGCAAAACACATCAAATAATAACGATAACCTCACATGGCCCCCCTCCCAACTATTAAAGCTGATAGACCCATCCAACAACTATTTTAAAGGCGATAGACCCATCCTTAAAGATCTCTTTAATAACACATCGAAAGTAATACATAAACTGCCCAAAAATTTATTTGGGTACGGCCCCGTAATTCTTAAAATCAATGGGATAGAGAGAGATACACAATCACTTGCACAGCCTAAAGTAGCAATCGCCAGAACGCAGGTGTTTTATCTTTGTTTAATAGACTGGCTAAAAAGAGGTGTTTTCTTTCTAAAAATTGACATTTTCGAAAGAAAAATAAAAAATAGTATAAAACATGGGGTTTTACGTATATTTAAAATGATTTCATAGATAGGCAATATAAAATTTTGCCATTTAAACATATACAGGGTGTCCCAAAATTAGTGGACGAAACGCGAACCCTGTATTTTTTGGTCAAAAATAACCTCACTTTTTCCTATAAACATATATCGGCAAACGCCCCCCAAGGGAGCTACGCCCCTTTTAAAGGGGGCACCTGAAGATGGTTTTTTCTACTTATTTTCGAAACGGGTAAATATAAAAATTTTAAATTTTGGTATTCTCCCAATTTTGATATGCTGAATTTAGTTGTCATTTCATAATTTTCATTATTTAGTCAGGTGCGTATCATTTAGGGGGTGAGCCTAAAAAAATACCTAAAAAAAAATTGTGTGCAAAGTTTTTGTTTTTTTTTTCTTTAAATTTTAAAAATTTGAAGCTTTTTACGTAAAAAAGTACCTCTTGGTCAATAACTCTACGAGTTACCATTTTCGAGAAAAACGCATTTAAAAATAACGCTGCATAGTATTATTTTCACTACCAATTTTTATGAAAACTTAGTAGCAGGCTTTGGAAAAATTGACACACTGCATAATGACATTAACATTTGTTGTAATTGATTAGTTGTCATTTTGCATTCAAATTGTTAATATCTAATTAACTATGGAAGACTTTTCGACCCGTTATTAATTATTATCGTCGGATCGCATTAAATTCATTTCAAAATACTCTAATTACTATTATTATTATTATTATTTACTTTATTTACTTGGATAAGTCTTATCACAAACATCAAACACCCCAAAACAAATTCTTTTGACGACTAACTGGAATTAAGGCTTATTTCGGAATGAATGACTAAGATGTTAGGATACCATCCTTTCCATTATAAAAGGGTTCAGGAGTTAGAAGAAGAAGATCTTCCAGCTCGAGTAGACTTTTGTCATTGGATTTTAAATCACCCAAATCTTCGTCAAAAAATTTTGTGGTCAGATGAGGCAACTTTTTCTAGGAGTAAGGGCTTTAACAGCCGTAATACTCATTTTTGGAGCATCGAGAATCCGAGAGTAGTTCGACGAACTAACTTTCAGCATAGATTTTCCTTTAACGTATGGGCGGGTTTGATAGGAGATAAATTGATCGTCATTATTTAAATTTTCTTCAAAACAATCTCAGAGATTTACTGGACGATGTTCCCATAGAAACTCGGCTGGAAATGATTTTTCAGCACGATGGGGCACCAACTCACTACAGTCGACAGGTGAGAAACTGGCTGGACAATAATTTTACAGGCAGATGGATAGGCCGAGGTGGTCCAATAAACTGTCCAATAAACTGCACGATGGCCCGACCTTAATCCTCTGGATTATTTTCTTTGGGGTAATATGTGCAATATTATTTATGCCACCGAAATTGATACTCCAGAAGAGCTTCAGAGGCGAATTCTCGCAGCTGCAGGCCAAGAGACCGATTTGAAATTCTTAGATCGACCCAAAACATTCAAAAAAGATCCAGGTTATGCATTCAGGAAAACGGAAACTTTTGCCTCAAATAAATTAGTATTTTTATCTGTTTGCAATTTTATTTGTCAATTTACTTTTGAAGCGTGCTATTGAGTTTTAATAAAAATTGTTATTAATAATACTATGCAGCGTTATTTTTAAATGCGTTTTTCTCGAAAATGGTAATTCCTAGCATTATTGACCAAGAGGTACTTTTTTACGTAAAAAGCTTTAAATTTTTAAAATTTAAAGAAACAAAAACAAAAACTTTGCAAACAATTTTTTTTTAAGTATTTTTTTAGGTTCACCCCCTAAATGATACGCACCTGACTAAATAATGAAAATTGTGAAATGACAACTAAATTCAGCATATCAAAATTGGGAGAATACCAAAATTTAAAATTTTTATATTTACCCGTTTCGAAAATAAGTGGAAAAAACCATCTTCAGGTGCCCCCTTTAAAAGGGGCGTAGCTCCCTTGGGGAGCGTTTGCCGATATATGTTTATAGGAAAAAGTGAGATTATTTTTAACCAAAGAATACATAGTTCGCGTTTCGTCCACTAATTTTGGGACACCCTGTATATCATGCAACAATAAATATGACATAGGCGCACGGACTAGTTAGTGCGGCATCTGCGACACATCAAAGATTCTAATAGATCTCTGAACTGGACTTTACAAGTGTGTTCAAGTGGTGTCGCGAGTTTAAAAATGGTCGTACATCTGTGCATGATGATCAGAGGAGCGGAAGGCCTTCAATTGTGACTGAAGAAATTTTGGAAAAAATCGAAAATGCGATCCGTGACGATCGCAGATTGACCGTGGATGAATTTTCTGCAATGTTTCCACAAATCTCGAGATCTCTGGTACACGAAATCATCACAGAAACCCTCGGATATCGGAAACTGTCGGCGAGGTGGGTCCCAAAACAGCTGACAGACCAACACAAATTGAATAGAGTTGAGGCCGGGCAAGAGTTTTTGAGACGCTACACACTGCATGGCGATGAATTTCTCCGCTCCATCGTTACTGGAGATGAAACTTGGGTTGCCCACTACACACCAGAAACCAAAAGGCAGTCTTAACAATGGCGTCACACCTCTTCCTCCTCTGCCAAAAAGTTCAAAACGACAATTTCATCCAAGAAAATCATGGCATCCGTGTTTTGGGACTGTCAAGGCATAATTCTTATTGAATATTTGCCTCAAGGGGAGACCATCAACGCTGCAAGATACTGTCAGACCCTAAGAAAATTACGGAGGGCAATTCAGAACAAGAGGAGAGGCATGCTGACAAAGGGAGTCTGCCTGCTGCACGACAATGCCAGACCACACACAGCTAACGCCACGAAAAACCTGCTCGCCTCGTTTAAATGGGATGTCCTGGACCATCCTGCGCATTCCCCTGACCTAGCACCGTCAGATTACTACCTCTTTACCTCCCTGAAGCTGCACATGGGTGGAAAAAAGTTTTCAACCGACCAGGAGGTGAAGGAGGAGGTGGAGAAGTGGACGAAGGGATTGGCGAGAAACTACTTCGAGGAGGGCATCAAAAAACTGATACCCCGGTATACCACCTGCATTGAGAGGAATGGTGACTATGTCGAAAAATAGTTTAGATATGTACTAATGTAAACAGATATTTTTTTTGTTCAAATAAAAAAATTTATAACCTATAAAAATTTAGTACACTTATTTTCTGGACATGCCTCGTATATAAAGCGGGTAACACAGAAAAAAAGGAACACCTAATAATTTTTTTTCTTTTCAAGATAAATAAATGAAATTTGGTATAGCGCTAGAATAGTTATAAGAGCATCTGTTGACATATTCTATTGTTTTCCATCACTTCCGGTTTAACAGGAAGTGACATGCATTGAAAGTTTTAATTTTTAATTAAGTAATCACGAAAAAATAATTTTTATGCATTTTATGACTTAAGTCTTTTACACGCCTATTTAAAATGTCCAAACCTTTAATTTTGGCATTTACTTTATTTTTTTAAATAGCATATTATTGGGAACAACCACTTTTGAAATGCGGTTTCTTTTTCCGAATAATTTGATATGATTATTTTTTAAATCGGTGGTTAAAACTATTTTTCCGTGATTGCATGATTAAAAAATTAAGATTTTCAACGCGTTCACGGCACCCTATTTTAAACTTTTAAATAAAATGTCCTATGAGTATCAAGCAAAAAGTAGCAAAAACCAGTATCATTGTTCTCAGAATATTATTTTCTATCGAAATACGTAATAATATACCAAGTGTGCCATTTAAAATAAGAAAGGTGTCACTCCCACACACAAAAACTCATAACTGCTCTTATAATATCTATTCCATCGATATAATAAATTTCATTTGTTTATCTTAAAGGGTAAAATGGTTATTAAGTGTTCCCTTTTTCCTGTGTCACCCGGTATATATATCCAGTTATAATTATGTGTATATAAAAATACTGGGATATATATATAGTTTTTATTATAAATGTACTATATATTCATTCCAAAAAACCAAACAATAAAAAATTTAATTTAATAGGACCTTAGGACCGATACCTCAATTTACCTTAATATTATTCACATCCTTCGGAGCTCTAATAAACTATACTTGTAGGTAGGATGTTAGCTACATATAAAAAGTAAGCACTAATGAAATTGAGGCAGAAGATTTGATTTCAATATTGTGAATATTGGAAAAAGATAGAGAATTTATGACAAAAAATGTTTACAATTGTTTTGTATTTAAAAATTATTCTTAATCAATTATTATTCATTATTAATTATAAAGTCTAGATTCTTTATTTCATTCATCTAAATTTTGAATATCTTTTAATTGATTGCATTATAATGTGATTTAATTTCGATTTATCATTAGTTAGAGGTTTATTTTTGTCATTTAAAATTCCATCCACAAATATATTCCTATAACTTATATATAACAATTCTAAACAGGGCCTAAAATCTAAAATAAAAAAGTCTTTAAATTCTTATACAACATACGCATATAACTATGTTTTAGATGAGTGACATAGATTGTTCTATAATATTTTCTTGCTAGACAACTTTTCAATAAATGTATTAAAATTACTGGTTAAATTGTCAATTTCTAAAATGTAGCCAGGATTGTCGTTAAAGTATGCTTAATAAATTTTTCAGATGCCAAAAATGAGTAAAAAGTCCAATAAGACGAAAAACATCCAGCAAAAAAAAATATATTTAACCAAAAAGTTGAAAAATACAGAAAGCGGTAACAAAGAGGAAAATTTACAAAATACTAGTAAACAAGTACATGTGCAACACAAGTTGCCCATAAACAAGATCCCAGAGGATAGTACAAGTAAGGTAAAATTCAATAAAGTTGTAATAGAGTCTAATAAGCGAAAGTCATTGACGGTTATTGACAACAATGAAGTATTGTCATCAAAAACTGTTAATCATAAAAAACAAAAAGTTATTGATTCTTTTCAAAAGTTACCTAAACAGGTGAAATTCAGAATAGTGAGAAAATGCAGGAAGACACTACAATCAATCATCCAACCAAGTTTGAACTAGCATTAAGAGAAGGCCCCACCATTGTTTCTGTTGTTGTATGCGATTATGGTTTTTCACTTCATGTCAAAAAATATATCTACAAATGCTAGAAAACAAATTTGGAAACCAATTCACTACACAAATTTGTAATGATGGGGTTTTTTCTGCAACTCTTGCTCATCGAATATTTATAAAGGACAATTGCCAAAGTTCTGGTCCGGCAATCATAATATTGTTCACCCTATTCCAGTTGAGTTAAAAGATCTGACTATCCTTGAAGAAAGAATGGTGTCGGCCAGGTTACCTTTCATGCAAATCCGACAGGTAGGACATGCACTACAGTGTTACATAACTGGCCAAATAGTCAATGTCCCTCTAAATATAGACACTTCGACCAAATTATTGCCTACAAATGTAGAGGAGACACAAACTATTCAGGTTAAGCTCAAGAGAAAAATGAACTATAAAAATGATTATCTCCTGCAAACCATACGGCCCGCAATTGTTCTAAAAGCGGCAAAATTTTTGTGTCAACAACCTCTTTACATACAAGAGGTTATAAAGCAATCAGATGATTGGGAAAAAATATTAATGACTATATACGATCTCAAGTAGAATCTTCTGCACAGATCTTAAATGAAGGCTCAAAAGTGGTGGAACTGGATTCTAAAACAGTGTGTAGTGAAAATTTTGAAGAATTCTTCAATAATGCGTTTTTCGAAACAATGGAAGTGCCCCTAGTATCTAAGAATGACGATAAAAATATTCAAGCAGAAGAGCCTTTAAATCCTGGGGGCCAAGAAACTTTGCTTGACAAATGTAACCTAAAAAATATCTGTTTTGCCCCAGGAGAAGGTAAAACGCCAATACATTTGATGCTGGACCAGTTGAGCGATGAACTCTCATTTCCTACACTTTTCTGTGGACATGCTAAGCAATTTGTTACAAAATTCTCCTATTCTGACCAGACGAAAATACTACTCCAGCACAAAGACAGGCGATTTGCAAGGACAGACTGTTGTAGACATTTAAAAAACGTCAACTAATCCAATTATCTAGTGCAATTGCAACATGTCTCAGAAAAAAAGGAATGAGGATGGAAAATATACAGCTGGACAAGTAAGACAAGCAAACTTTCTAGACCAGCTGATTCGAAGTGACATGGGATTCCATTTTCTTAGTAGAATTGCAGGTTCACCTGCTTTATTGGAAGCACGAAAAGACAAAATTACTGTGTATGATTCGTCAATTTGGAATCCCTACACTGTTCTATACCGTTTCAGCAGCAGAAACAGCATGGCCCGAATTAATTAAGGTATTAGCACAAGTTGTTGATCAAAAAAACGTTACTCTAGAAGAGGCCGCCAGTATGCCCTACTTAGAGAAAACACGCTTAATTAGAACAGATCCGATAACTTGTGCCAGGTACTTTGATTATCGGTTCAAACTGCTGTTCAAGCATATGAAGAGTCAAAATGGACCATTTAAACAAAATCCCATAGAGCATCATTATTACCGCATAGAATTTCAACATCGTGGGTCTCCTCATGTTCACGGGTTATTGTGGTTATCCAATTCTCCAAAATTCCAAGAAACACCAGAAAGTTTCAAAGAGTGTGCCGAATTCGCGAACAGGTATATTACCTGTAATAATGATTTAAAAAGTGTCCGTGATATAATTCAATTTAATACGCATCATCATTCTAAATCGTGTCAAAAAGAAGTGCGGGGACACAAAGTTTGCAGGTATGGTATCCCATACCTTCCAATGGATAAATCGGTAATTCTAACGCCAATAAAAATTGACAAAACCAAGGAAGCGGATTTACGTAAGGCCATGTCTGAAAAGTTTTTGATGATAATGCGTAGGCTTAAAGATAAACCAGATTTGTCATTCAAAAACTTTTTGGCTGACCTTGGTATGCCTAAGGATGAGTATCTTAATGTTATACAGCACAACATATTTAAAACCACTTTATTTTTAGAAAGGCTGCCAAAAGATGGATTTATTAACAATTTTAATGCTGAAATGTTCTCCATGATGAAGAGCAACATGGACATTCAATTAGTTTTTGAGCCATATGGTCGTTGCACCTACATAGTCAACTATATCAATAAGTCTCAAGAGGTGTATCTGATATTTTAATGAAGACTATGGAAGAAATAAAAAAAATAATTTAGATGTTAAGGGCAAACTTAAATCTCTTGCAGCAGCTTTCTTAAATGCGAGCGAAGTTAGTGCCCAAGAAGCCGCCTACAGCGTGTTACAACTACCTATGCATGACATCTGTACCTCCTATGTATACATCCATACAAATCCAATCAGGGAAAGGTCAAAAATGTTGAAACCATTAGCACAACTTAAAGAAATGGACAATGACGATCCCAATATTTATTGTGATGGTCTTATAGAACACTATGAACAGCGGCCTGATGAGATGGAAAACATATGTTTGGCTGAGTTTGCGGCCTATTATGATTTCTTTAAGAAACAAGCAGAAACAAAGGCTAATGGTTTACCCTTAAAAGATGGAAGTGGCGTTTTAGTTAAAAGGAGTCATGCTAAAATTTTAGCATACCGTAATTATGGACTTCAGCAAGACCCTCTTAACTATTATAGGGAACAAATAATGTTATACATCCCATGGAGAAATAAAGTGAATGAAGTTGAAAATGAGAACATTGATCAACAGACCATATACAAAGATCGATACCAAGAGATTGTTGCAAATCGACAAAAGTTCAATGTCTTAGATGAACAGGTAATCGACGAAGCACTGAAACTTACCGAAGACCGATCAAATTAATTAGGCGATGGTGGATTCGGTGGAGAAATCGATGATGAGTTTATGCCTTATGGACTAGATAACCCCATTTATGATCCATTCAATCAAATCATCGATAAGAAAGACGACGAAGCGCCAGTAAAACATATCACTTTCCCAGATAAGCGATTCAGAGTATGAAGCCCTCATAAGCAAACTGATCACAAGCAGTATCAGTTCCTTAATGTTGTGCAAGACAGTCTAATTGAACGGGAAGTTTTCTACTACACACTTAGTGGTCCAGCAGGTACAGGCAAAAGTCACCTGATTACGGCAATAACCCAGTCGTTATTGCAATATCGGGAAATAATCCTGAAAGTTTAAAAGTGTTACTTTGTGCGCCTACAGGTAAAGCGGCATTTAATATCGGAGGTATAACCTTACATGCGGCATTATCGTTACCCGTTAGTCAGTATGGTGAACAACTAATTCCGTTACACCATGACACCGTTAATACTATTTATTGTAATTTGTGTGACTTAAAATTAATTATTGTTGATGAATATTCCATGGTTGGCGCCAGATTGTTTGACCATATTAACAGTAGATTGCAGCAAATCTTTAAATCTGACGCCATCTTTGGAAATATTTCAATAATTTTATCCGGTGATAACAACACCCACTCAAAGACAAGGCCTTAGTGCTTGGCGCGTGACGTCATCGATGTGGGCCACCGATTTTTAAAAACCAAGGGATTTCATACGCTAATATCTCAATATTTGGCTTATTTTAAAAAATGCTAGGAATAGAATAGAGTTCAGGAAACATTCAAAGGTATGTTTTAGTTCTGGTTGAATGTCAGGTTAAATATTATGGTGTAATATTAAATGCAGACTGCCAACTCCCCTACATCTGCGCCAAAATTCAACATATGTATTTAGGTATTTATAATAATTTTTTTATACCATCAAGTAGTAAAAAATGTTATTATATACACATAAATACATATATGGACTTTAAAAGCTTAAAAAGCTTATCATACTCCAGTTCATGTAATTCTTTAATTGCAGAAAAAGAAGCACATTTTTTTTTCAAAGTGTCAAAATCAGGAAAATAAAATTTTTGGTCTGGTTTAGAGTTAAGCCAATTATTAAATAGACATTTAAGTAAGTGAACTGTGTCAAATAGGTAAAATAAGGGTCTCTGATTATCTATGGGATGAGGATAAACAATGCTAAGTTGGTCTGCAGTTGAAAAATGACTCATGGGTTTCCCGTTAATGGCATTATTATCACTTAGAACACAAAAAACTATGTACCCAATCTCCTCTAAATTTTCAATAATTGTTTTAATAAAATTATGAAGTATGTCTGATGTAATTTTGGAGATGGGAGCTATGTGAACTACTTCCTTAAAGCTGGAACACACTCTTGTAATCATAAAAGTAAATGCTGAGGAAGCTAAAGACTTATTATTGACTGATGTTCCAGTGATATTACCGCCTTTATAGTCCATGTAAGGGTCAATATGAATTTCATCAAAAAGTAGTGTCACAAATCTGTCATGATCCTTTAGTAAACTAAACACACTTGGGGCATAAGTTAAAAACATTTTTTTTTCATCTATGTGGGGATTGGTCATGTGTTTGTTACAAATACCCATTATAGTTTGAGGATGTGGTAAAATTAGGGATCCATAACCTCGTAAATACTTATATGCATGAGGACTAATAGTATAGATTATAGAAGTCAAAATTATTGTACTACTTGAATATCTGTACCTTTCCTTTGCAGTTATAAGCAAAGCTAATTGTTCACAAATAAAATCTAAAGCATGCACTATTTTGTTGTCTTCAATGTTTTTAAAACTTTTTAGTATGTTTGACACAAAATCGAACACACGTTTCATTTTATTTATGTCATTTGATGGTTTGACATGATTGAGAATAGTATTGCCAAGGGTATAGGTAGCAGTCTCGGTAGCAGTATTTGGATTTAAGTCACAGTCGGGGTTGTCATTATTGGTAACATTTTCCTCCAAAGGCAGGATAATAATAGTAAGGTCTATTGCTTCAAGTATTGCATACAAATGATCTAAACTATGGGAAGTATATGGAGTTTTAAATTTTGATGTTAAAACACAAACTGGCTCGCTATATAAAAAAGTTTCATATAATATTCATATCCTAATAACATTTAAATTAAAATTAAAAACAATTGCCCAATTAATGCATACACCAGTTGTGTATTCAATTTTAAAAATTGTTAGCTTTTTGCTGTCTTGAGACTCACTGTGAGCAGTAAACCAATCTTTCGGTAGTTTAAAAGCAGAAAATTTTTCAATAAACTCTTCAAAACTGTCAAAATTATTTTGTTTCTTATGCTCGCCAAAGTCAATTTTGCTTAATTCAAGGGCTTTTGCTAAACGCAACTCGTCAATATTTTTAAACCTTTCATCTTTACTTGGCCGTATTTTTATAGTTTTTGACAAATAACTAGGGCAATTTAAAAAAATAGATGGTGTACAATCTTGTTTTAGCCGTGGTTTTAGTAATTATATTGTACAAATTTTACCTATGTTGGAATCTTGAACTTAAGTAGTCTTTATTATACTACCTTCAGGAAAATGAGCTTCACATACTTTGGTGTTGTTTGTGGGCTCAAAGTCATCTCTGTGTATGGCTTTTACCGATTTTCGCCTTAGATTTATATCCTTAAGAAAACCCAAGACATGCATTTTAGGTCCGTTTTTATAGTTTCCGTTACAACCCGGAACACAGCACTTTTGAGGCATATTTAAACTCTAGTATTAACTACAAGCCGAGGGAGGGATAGGAGAAAAACATTAAATTAAACACGAACTAAAGTATTAAAATCTGATATAAACAAATAAAACCGCGGCGTCGCCCGGCCGGTGCGCCGGAGAACCGGTTTCTCCGAGGATTTTTTCTAGTCCGAAAATACGATTTTGCGATTTAAAAGTACGCGAAGAGTTTACAAAAATATAACATACACGTTTCGCGGAAATAAACAGTTCCGATTTTAGAAAAAAACACAAAAATGACAGTGGCGAAGCGTGAACTTTTTTTTCGGGTAGACAAACAATAAAAATCGTTAATTAGAAGAAAATGCGTATTTAATATTATTCACTTTAATGAAATACAGAATGAAAGCGCATGAAATATTAACTCAAAGAGAAAAATTATGTAGTGATATAAAAAAGAAATAAATAGTTACTATACTAGCATAAAAAGATAGATAGATAAAAATAAATACTACTTACAAAAAAACACATCTAAAATACAATTGCCAATATCGAACAGTCGTTCATAAATAACCAATAAAAAAACCTTTTCTATACACCTTTCTATACACCCAAAAATAAAAATACTACTAAATATTAAATTACTATAGCACGCGCCCCCACCAAATGCAGACAAAACTGAAGATGTATTGCGGCCGACCAGATCAAGCGTGTCGATAAACAATAACCCTCAACAGCATAATAAAATAGCTGGTCGACTTCGATAGACAATAGCTCGAATGTCTTCCCCGCGAGTAAATTTTGCATACGTAATAGACTGAATGCGGCCGGACCTCTGTAGCCTGCTTGATGCGTATTTGGTTCGATATGCTCCAAATTTCGGAAGACAAATATCAATGTGTCTTCCTGGGGCTCGTATACATTAATTGGGTGTCAGCGCTGTATTTTTATCTTAATCGGTGCGGCACCTTCGGATTAATCATGTTTAGATACTATATAATAATAGTAAGGATAGCGACTACGTTCTGTGTTAATTTTTTTGTAATTTTAATTCAACAATTACATGAAATAATTACGTGATAAATTAATGACAAATAACTGGATAATTTTGGGTAGACAGTGTCTACCTTGTCTACTCGTACGCTTCGCCACTGAAAAATGAGCTAATGTTTACTGCGGATTTCGTCAGAAATACCGGCAACCACAGAATATAAATATAAACAACCTAACCTCTCATTTCATCAGGTGGCACAACTAGTATATGCGCCGTTGTCAGATTTATATAGAAAGAACTATTGGCAAGCAGCAAGGTATTAGATAAAGGATAAAATTTGAAAAACTGGAAGTTTAAATTATAAAAAGAGAAATAAGGATGCACTCTTTTTTTAACTAAGTTATCGTAAAGTAAGAGCAGTTAAAGATATATATTTAATTATTTTAAAATAGTAATAGATCATCCTAACGTTCACGGCAATCTGTAAAGTCTGGCAGCGTTGCAGGTAGCCTTCCGCGGACGAACAACGGCAGCGTCAACAGCCGAATTCACCTGAAAATCACCCCGAAGTGCATGGCCCAAACGCGTGACGTCACGAGCAAAATTTTTTGGAGCGCTTTGTCCTTTTGTAGAGGTGTTATTGGTGATAATCGTCAATTACCCCCAGTAAGGGATATGTATATTTTTTGCCCAGTAAAAACAAATCCGTATAAAGAATTATGCGGAACGTATCTGTGGGATCATTTTAAATATTTTGAACTTTCAGAAATAATGAGACAGAGTGAAGATAAGTCTTTTGCAGTTGCCCTTAATAATATGGCGTTTGGTAAAATGACCGACGAAGATGTGCAATTGATTATTGATTTATTATTTGTCCAGGGAAGTCGACAATATTGACTAAATTCCTGAAGACACTATGCATTTATTTTCCACCAATGCAGAAGTAAAGGCTTTCAATGAAATGAAACTGTCTACATTTAAAACCGAGCGAGCCGTAAGTCAAGCCAGAGACGTAATCAAAGGGAGTTGCTCAGAACGACTAAAACATTTATTTCTGGAACACGCAACAAGCTTAAAAAAGGGGGAGAGTTTTGGCCTAATGTTAAATTTAATATTGCAGGTAGATGCCAAATATATGATTTCAATGAATGTGGACACCAGTGATGGAATATTCAATGGTGCAACAGGCATCCTACGTCAAATAGACTATAACCGAAATAAAATTCCATTCAGAGTGTGGATGGAGTTCTTCGATTCCAAGTCAGGCCAGGAATGCCGCAAGAGAAACGAATCCCTTAAGAAGTCTATGGGTGTGTTATACACTTGGACGCCCATAGAAAAAGCTGCAAGAGCTATTAAAGTTCAAAAAGGCAGCAATGTTCACGTTGAGCGTCTTCAGTTTCCTCTTGTAATCAGTGAAGGAATTACAATCCACAAGAGTCAAGGTGCCACCTACAAGCAAGTGGCTGTTCACGTTGGAAATCGCATGACGAGAACCAGTACCTATGTTGCGTGCAGTCGGGCTACAAAGCTTAGTGGCCTCTACATCATTGGTAACTTTAAGGCCCCCAAACCGGTAACCGAAAAGGATGTCGCTTATAAAGAACTGGTAAATATGCAAGAAAACAAACTTATAATATCCAGGTATGACACTCAGTATCTTAATGATTGTAATGTCAAATACATTATTGCTTATCAAAATGTGCAAAGTCTACCAAAAAAATTTAATTTTATAAAAAATAATCCCATTTTTAAAGACGCACATTTCCTAATTTTTGTTGAAACCTGGTTACTTAAAAAGAAACAATATTTAAAAATAAATGATTTTGAAGTGTTTGCCAACCTGAATAACGATCAAACTGTAAGTAAACCCTTTGGCATAATTTGTTTCAAGAAAAAAAAATGTATCAGCAAAAATAAAGTCAGTGAAAAAATACACCAAAGATTTCTGTGGTACAGTGTTTCAAGCAATCACATTTTACTTGAATGAAATTTATGTCATAGCTTATTTAGTAGTCGTCGAGATGCGAGACGGTTAAAGGTTGGGACACACATATCCGGACCGTGCCAGGACCGAGACACGGCCGGGTGTCGGACGTCACCCGCTTCTAAATTAAAACAATTAAAATATATGGAAATGTTCACACATGATCGTGACGTATCCGGGTCACGTCGCCGATTCGTGTGCGGACCGGGCGGAATATCGTTAGTTTAATTTTTGACGTCCGGTGTATCGGAACGGAGCTCGAGTGCATTAATTTAAAGCTGTGTTTAATATGGACATAGAGAGGTTAATAGAAGAAGTACGAAAATTTCCTGTACTTTACGATCAAAAACATGGGAAATATAGGAATACTGAATATAAGGAACGAGTTTGGAAACAAATTGCAACAGACTTGCAAGTTAAAGGTAGGTAAACAAATTGCTTTTGAGATGACAAAAATATACAGGATGTTTCTTAATAATATGCTAATATTTAAGGGGGTAATTCTTGAAAACATTGGTTGGTGTATGGCGTTTATGTATGAAAGAGCATTTCTTGACCAAATACATTTTTCGAAAGCATGTTAAATATTATTAAAAAATATAGCCAATTCACTTTTATTATATAAGTAGGTAGATATCCTAGTTTTACTTAATACTACTTAATTTTTAATTTTACAAAAAAAAACAAAGTACGGTTGTGTAATTAAAGTCTCAACGCTACCTCCTCTTGCCATTCTACACTCCCTTCTGGTGAATTCAAAAAGGTTTTCAGTTGCTCTCGCACATCAAATGCAGCATCTGTAGATCTACCACGAAGCCGAGGTAGGTTTTGAAGATTTGAATATCTGTCAGATTTTCTATCTGCTTCACTTTCGTTCAACACCTGTTCAGAAACCTTATAACCTTCGATTTTTCGAATAAAGTTGTACAAAATACATGCAGTCATAACGATGTTTGTTAGATTTCCAGGATCTCCTTGGAGGGTTCTATTAAATATTCTAAATTTCTGTTGCAGGATACCAAAAGCATTTTCCGATATTCTTTTTGCCCGACTCAAACGATAATTAAAAATAGCTTTGTCATTTGTCAAGCCCCTTCCTGGATAAGGTCTCATTAAATATCTTTTCAGAGGAAAAGCTTCATCGCCAACAATTACCATTGGAAGTTCAATATTAGTGTTAGGTAATGCTTTAATTTTTGGTACATTAAGTTTGTTATTTTCTAATGACTTTCCAAGATTTGAGTTTGCCAAAATACCTCCATCTGAGTTTTTCCCATATGCTCCCAGATCTACTGCAATAAAGTTGTAGCACGGATCAACAAGGGCCAGCAGCACAATAGAATATGTCTTCTTGTAATTCCAATAAAGACTTCCTGAGTTTTTTGGAGCTTGTATTACAACATGCTTCCCATCTGCCCCGATGCAATTTGGAAACTGCCATTTTCTCCAAAATTCTTGCGCTATAGCATTCCATTCATTTTCTTTCGGTACAGGCATAACCTCATCTAACAAAACATTGATTATTGCTTTAGAGGTGTCATGGATAATGGATGCAACTGTTGATTTTCCCAGCCTGTAGCTAAAGGAAATGGTTTTGAAAGAATCTCCTGTAGCAAGGAATCTGAAACAGAAAAACGAGGTTAACCTTAAATTAGGAAATCTAGAATTAGTAACGATAACAATGTTTCACAATCTTTGACATTCAACATTTTGTGATTTTCAGTAGGTAATATTTTTTATATTTTGTTGCAGGTGGAGTCGAGGAATGCAAGAAAAAGTGGACATCAGTTCGTGATCAGCTACGGAAGACTTTGCAGAAAAGGAAAACCAGCTCAGGACAAGCTGCTGTGCGTCAGCACAAATATAAGTACGAAGACCTCTTAATGTTCTTGCTACCCCACATTGCAGAACGAGAGACAATTTCCAATGTTCTATATAATCCCGAAGGAGAGGAGGGTGAACATGAATCTACTTTAGAAGAATCTCAAGACGAGGATTCTAATATTCAAGATTTTGCGCAAAAAAATAGTGGAAATGAGGAACCTATAACTGAAAATCAGGACAGTGAAACACAAAGTGGAATAACTGCTCAGTCTTCGCAAATGCCCCCGGCAGGGTCCTCCCTCTCTTCCAATAATAAAAACAAATTTGTAAGGCCGCCGTTAAAACGAAAATTTCAGCATGAGCGCCATCTACAACAATCACCGTCAAGCCAGCTCATGACTTATATTTTAGCAGAAAAAGAAGCTGAAAAAGTAGCTAATAAACGTTCAAGAGAGAGGGAAGAGCAACATCCGGTTGATGCTTTTTTAGCGGGTATAGCACCAGCCCTTAAATCGCTGCATCCGATACTTTTTAATCAGGCGAAAGGAAGCATTTTTTCAATTGTACAAGAGTTTGAATTAAAGCAACTCACAAATAATAGTTCTCCCTCAGAATCAGTATATTCCTCCGATTTCGCCAGCATCTTCGTCGCTAACTGTTCCAACGCCAGAACCTTCACCTGTACAATCATTGTCTAGTCCTACATACTTTGAATTTTAGGCAAAATGCGGAAAAATATGTCACCACTACTAACGAGCCTTTTTTAAAAGTTTTTTGCTATAATAATATAATTTGTTTATTAAATATGCCCGTCTTTTAATTAACTAGCAATATGAAAAACAAATACATACCCTTAAATTAATTTTACTTACCTTAAAAATACAGCCAGGCGTTGTGTGGGAGAAATTGATGGTCTCCAAAAAGTATCATTTTTTTTCAATTCTGCTTCAAGTTTGTTTAGTAGTTGATGGAATGTAAACTGTGTCATCCTGAAATACTCGTAAAATTTTGTCTCATCATCTTGTCTTCCATGCACTGTGAACCCATATATTTCTGTTACTTGGATTTCTCATTCTTGTTTCATTCTCTTCCTCCTCTAAAGCAAGGGCTATCATGCCCAAGTCACTATTTCGAAAACTACTAAACATTTTAACTATTAAAAAAAAAAATAAGACGACAGATATTTCAATGTCACAGCAATGGAAACGAACGGAACACTGGCGAGACCCGGAAGAGTGTGGCTTGAAGACAAACGTACCGAGGGACGAGCGCCACCCGGCCGTGTCTCGGTCCTGGCACGGTCCGGATATGTGTGTCCCAACCTTAACTCGTATGATAGATAGGCGGTCTACCGTTTGTTGCGTGTTTACAATAAATTAAGTAAACATATAAGTGTACCGAGGTGTGACCGTATTTTAAATTTTTGTTGAATAAAATGTTTGTTTTGGAAAAAAAAATTGTGAAAAATTACCGGTGGGGCTATGGTCTTCGATGGAGATCCCTCAGGTTTTTGCGTAAAATGCAAACAACAGTTTGAGGATATAAAAAATATTATCCAATGTACGGGGTGTAAAAAAGTACTACCATGGGAAGTGTGGAAATGTAGATATGCGCGGCTTTCACATGAAAAAGGCCACTTGGAAATGTGAAGTAGGGTCAAGTGAGGGAAGTAGCAAAAGTGAGCGTACAAGAAAAGGAAGCCGTGTTGACGATATTTTGGATCAGGATTTTGCCAGTGAAATCAGCAATACCTTGCAGTTTTTGGTGGCAAAGACCAAGGAGCTTACCGAAAAAGTAGACATGTTACTTAGGGATGAAATTACATCATTAAAGGGGATCAAAGTACCAACACCTGTTTTAACTAATGGGAAGCCAGGTACATCGTATGCCAGTGCCTTAAAAAACAGCAAGGTTTTGGTTGTAAAACAAAAAGAGGCAGAAAAAAATGTAAATCAAGTGACGGAGGACATTAGAAGCAAGGTGAACCCAACGGATATAGGGGCGGGATTGTCATTAGGAAAAGCCACCAAAAACGGTGCAATTATAGTCAATTGTGGTAACGAAAAGGACCTTACCAGTATTAGGACTGAAATACAGCAGAAAATGGGCGACAAGTACACTGTAGATGTGCCAAAAAATCTGGAAAGGCGAATTAAAGTGATCGGAATAAATGAAAGTGAACATTCTTTAGGCGATGAAGAAATAGTGTCCAAAATCGAAAAGCAGAATAATATTGTAACGAAATTCGGGAACACACTTTTATTGTCAACGTCAAAAACACTAACCTAACTCGCTTTGACTGTCGTTTAATTGTTTCCAAGGTAAAAACTGACTAAACAATTAAAACTGAATGATTTGTCACGAAGCGCGTCCTTTTTAAAACCCGATGGAACAGTTTCGAAATATTTAGAATTATCTTCATTGTTTTTGCCCAAAGAGACCAATAATTTTAGGAGAATACTGACAGTCAAAGCAAGCAAGTATACAAATTCTAGAAAATTAGAACTACAGGGATTTACAATAATATAACCTAAATAACCTAAATTGGGGCCAAAATGGGGCTCTCAAACAAGATGAACTACCTAAAAACTAAACACTATAGATGAAAATAATAAACCAAACGTAAGTAGAACCCTAAAGAAACCCTACGAATCAACTTTAACTACACAATACTAATAAAATTGTACAAAAACTAGCAGAATAATTAACGTATTTACATTTTCATAATACTGCTCCCCTCTCAAGTTTGATCGTCCCGATCAAACATGGGACCACCTGAGTCATGATAGGGCGCTAGCCGGACGATGTTTACAATTTTCATCTTCGCTGTCGGATGTCGCTGGATACGGTACACCACGTCGTTGATTCTGGTGACCACATTGAATGGACCTTCCCAATCCTTCTGGAGCTTTGGTGACTTGCCCTTCGTCCTCCGTGGATTGTATAACCAGACTTTATCCCCAGGATTAAAACCGGTAGAATTTGCCTTTATGTCATAACGTGATTTCATTCTGTTACTTTCTAGATGAAGTTTATCCCGTGCTTGTTCGTGAACAATTTGTAAACGCTCTTGTAAATGGTCGACGTACTCCTCCAGGGTTTCAGACTTATGGGGTCTTCCAGTAATAATGTCCAAAGGTAAACGAAGTTCATCACCGTAGACAACTTTTGCCGGGCTTTTTCCAGTTGACTTGTGGATAGAAGAACGATATGCCAATAGGAATGGTTGTTTACAGGTATCCCAGTCGGTTTGCTTAGAGTTTACTACCATCCTTAAATAGGTTTCAAATGTGCGGTTAAATCTTTCAACCATTCCATCAGACTGAGGGTGTAGTGGGGTTGTACGGGTCTTATTGATTCCCAGCAACTGGCATACTTGTTGGAATATTTGTCACTCAAAGTTCCTTCCTTGGTCTGAATGTATCTCTCTGGGTACACCAAATCGACAAATCCAGTTCTGGAACAGCACTTCAGCTACTGTCGTTGCTTCTTGGTTTGGAATCGGATAAACCTCGGGCCACTTACTAAAGTAATCCATAGCAACAAGAGCATATCGGTTTCCGGAGCTACTAGTAGGAAAGGGTCCTGCTACGTCTATGGCAATTCGTTCAAAAGGTGCACCAACAAGATACTGCATCATCTTTCCTCTTATCCGGGTTTTTGGGCCCTTGCTTGACGAACACTGCTCACACTGTCGGCACCAGCGTTCAACATCTTGATGACTGTTCAGCCAGTAAAACCGTTCTCTCACTTTTGCCAAGGTCTTACTAACTCCAAAATGTCCTCCGCCGACACCGCCATGAACAGCTTCAAGGACTTCCGGAATACGTTTTCGAGGAAGGACTGTCAGATATGTCTTTTCTTTTCCATCTACGCTCTCCCAGACTCTTTTTAATAATCCATCTTTTATAACCAATGAATTCCATTGAGACCAATAAGCTTTAAGTTCTGGAGATTTGTCAGAAATGTCTTTCCATTCTGGTTTTGAAATTTCTCGAGATTTCAGTTCGTAAATAAGACCAAATACTGGGTCATCACACTGATCTTGGATTAAACTAGCTACATCCCACTCTTTAGAACTGTGAAGGCCAATACGATTACAAGTAAATATCTCTGGATGCTGTTTTGATTCCTTTTTAAAACAATGTTGACATGTTTCAATACAGGGTCTTCTAGATAAAGCATCGGCATTTTGGTGATATGCGCCTTTCCTATGTTCTATTGTAAAGTCATACTCTTGTAATCGTTGAAGCCACCTTGCTATTTGTCCTTCGGGGTTTTTAAACTGAAACAGCCATTTCAACGAAGCATGGTCGGTTCTAAGAATAAATCGTTGACCATACAAATATTTATGGAAATGTTCAATAGCTTTTACTGCTGACAATAGCTCTCGTCTAGTGACACAATAGTTTCTTTCTGGTTTTGATAATGTTTTACTGAAATAAGCTATCACTTGCTCACCATCTTCATATTTTTGTGATAGAACGGCCCCAATTCCAACATTACTCGCATCGGTATCCAAAATAAAAGTTTGTCCAGGAATCGGATATGTTAAAATTGGAGATGTGCATAGTGCTCTCTTTAACTGTTGAAATGCTTCTTCACAGTCTGTTGACCAACTAAATACCACTTTGTCCTCCGTGAGCTTATGTAGAGGCTTTGCAAGATTAGCGAAATTTCTTACAAATCTTCTGTAATAGGTACAAAGGCCCAGAAAGCTTCTTAACTGGTGTTTGTCAGTGTTTATCAGTCTTGACACCTTTTTCTGATATTACATGGCCAAGGTATCGAACTTCTTTTTGAAATAAGCAACATTTTTTAGGACTTAGCTTCAGGTTGGCCTCTCGCAGTTTAACAAATACCTTTTGAATATTCTTCAAATGATCTTCAAATGTTTTCCCCAGTATGATAACGTCATCCAGATAAACTAAACATGATTCCCAAGTCATTCCACGTAAAACTGTGTCCATAAGTCTCTCAAAGGTAGCTGGAGCATTGCAGAGTCCAAAGGGCATTACTGTAAACTGCCAAAGTCCTGTTCCAGTCGAGAATGCGGTCTTTTCCTTATCTTCTGGGTGCATCTTTACCTGCCAGTATCCACTCTTTAGATCGAGTGTTGAGAACCATTGTGAACCTGATAGCGTGTCCAGGGTGTCGTCAATTCTTGGTAGGGGATAACTGTCTTTCTTGGTAATATCATTCAGTCGCCGATAGTCTACACAAAATCTAGTGGATCCATCCTTTTTCTTCACTAGCACAACTGGAGATGTCCAAGGACTCTGAGAAGGCTCTATCACTCCTTGTGTCCTCATTTCTTGAAGCATTGAGGAAACTTCTCCTTGTTTAGCTATCGGAATTCTTCGAGGTGCTTGTTTAATCGGAGTATTGTCTCCAGTGTTAATTCGATGCTGCACCAAATCAGTTCTTCCCAGGTCTTTATCGTGCAAGGAAAACACATCTTGATTTTCTTCAAGAAGACGTTGCAATTTACTACACTGGTCCATGGTTAAATTGGCAGAAGATTCTTCAAATAGGTTTTGTAAACATACAGGAAAAGGTCTGTTTAAATAACGACTTCTATCAGCATTTTTCATGACTGCCACTACTTCAGAGCATACGCCAATGTTCTCTCCTTGTTTCAGGTGTTGATCATATCCTTTTAAATTTACCATTCGAACCAAAATAGTAGATTTCTTCTGCGTAGTTAACGTCTTGGCTGGAAAAATTCCTTGACCATATAGTTTGCATTTTTCCATGGGCTCAATCAAAACAGTTTCTCCCTCTTTTCCTCCAGTTGTAGCATAAACCACCACCTCTGAATTTCCTGGTATAGTAACATCCTTGAATAACTTAACGACTCTGGTATTTACTTTATCTTCATATAGGTGGTGCATAAAAATCTCTTCATTTCTCGTCGTCAATATCCGGTTATATACATCCATTTTAAACTGCTGAGCATTCATAACATCTAATCCTAATATGACATCATCCATGATTTCTGCCACTAGTACTGGCTGTTGGAATGTTGTTAAGCCAATGGTGACTGTAGCTTCGTGCAATCCAAGAATCGGGATCCTTTTTCCATTTGCAGACTCCAGAATTAAATTGGGTGGTGCTGAGAGCCTACAGTGTGCTACGATGTTCGGCTTCACGATAGTATGACTTGATCCTGTATCCACTACCATCTCACATTCACGGCCGCATATTTTTCCCGGTATTACCAAGCTCTCTCCAGGATGTGGCAGCCGGTTTAGTCTTATACGTGGGGCTTGGTAGCACCCAGCCAGCTTGCGCCCCATAAAGCTGACTAGTTGGAAGTTTTCCTGGTTCCTTGGATCTCTTAAAGGCTTGGGGCATTGACGTTTAAGGTGCCCCTCCTCATTGCAATTCCAGCATTGCAATGGTCTTTTAGGTTTCCTCGCTAATAATAATTCAAGCTTCTTTAGGCGGTCTTCGAGATCACTTTCCGAAGTTCTGATTTGTCTTATTCGTGTCTGCCTTCTAGTTGCTTGAAAAGCTGCCTCATACTCTAGTCCATGGGCCAAAGCTTCTGATATACTTTTATGATGAGCCATCCTTAGAGCGTGGTTAGTATCTGGATCTCGAACTCCGTCAATAAAACAATTTATAGAAATTTGTTCTCGGAACTCTGTTGGGGCTGAAGGGTAAGCCAGATTTACTAATCGAGCAACATCGGCCTCAAACTGTTGGAGTCCTTCCTCGGGTTGTTGTCTTCTAGATTTCAATTGAGCCTGGTACACTTGTTGTAGATGGGCTTCACCGTATCTCATCTCTAAGGTACGCACCAGTACGTCGAAATTGAGCTGATCCTCAGATGGCACCATTCTTAATATTTCTGTAGCTTCTCCTCTAAGGCTTAGCTTAAGATTGATTGCCTTTTCTTCGTTATCCCAGCGATTTCCCCTAGCAGCGGCCTCAAATTGATTCAAATAGGTACTCCAAGCTTCTTTGCCGTCGAATTTTGGTGGCTTTACTTTCATCATTGTTTGCATTCCAGGATCGGGATGAAGAGGAGTCCGTTTTACTTTCATCTCTAGTTCTTGGATCTTTTTTTGTACTTGCCCCAATTCTTCTTCTACTGTTGCTTCAAAGTTAGTCATTAATTGTTTCTGATTCTTCTCCAGATCTTCTTTAAGTTGTAAAACTTGTTCCTCTTGTTTTCTGTCTCGTTCCTCCTGCTCCTTTTTAAGATTATTTTTTAAATTAAGTAAGTCATCTTTCATGGTTCGAATCAGGTCTTCATTTTCTTTCTTTAGGTCATCTTTCATGGTCCTTATCAGGTCTTCATTTTCCTTCTTCAGGTCAGATTTAATTGTCTTTAGTAAATCTTCCTGTTTCTTGTCTCGCTCTTCTTGTTTGCGGTCTCGTTCTTCTTGTTCTTCCTTCAGTTTACGGTCTCGTTCTTCTTGTTTGCGGTCTCGTTCTTCTTGTTCTTCCTTCTGTTTACGGTCTCGTTGTTCTTGTTCTTCCTTCTGTTTACGGTCTCGTTCTTCTTGTTTGCGGTCTCGTTCTTCTTGTTCTTCCTTCTGTTTACGGTCTCGTTCTTCTTGTTCTACTTTTTGCCCGTCAAACTTCCTTAATAGCAGCTCCATCAATTTCTCGGTCTCCATCTTGGCCTGACTTCTTGTTAAAGGCATCCACTAAAATGAGCTTCCAAATATCCTTTACTTCTGACACCAATTGTAACGAAATTCGGGAACACACTTTTATTGTCAACGTCAAAAACACTAACCTAACTCGCTTTGACTGTCGTTTTAATTGTTTAGTCAGTTTTTACCTTGGAAACAATTAAACGACAGTCAAAGCGAGTTAGGTTAGTGTTTTTGACGTTGACAATAAAAGTGTGTTCCCGAATTTCGTTACAATATCCAGAGGCGTCCTGATACAAAAATTAAAGTACTACGAAGAACAACAGTGGTAAATAAAAAGTTTAACTTAATCCTGGAAGTTGACCCAATTAACTATGGACTTTTCATTGAAAGGGAAAAAAATGAATATTGGATGGAATCGTTGCGTGGTATTTAATGTCTACAATATTAAGAGGTGTTTTAAGTGCTGTCGATATGGACATATGGCCAAAGAGTGTCAACAAAGTAAAGTATGTGGTAAATGCAGTGGCAATCATGACGTAAAAGAATGTAACGCTGAAAGGGTTAAGTGCGTAAATTGTGTCTTATCAAACCAGAAATTTGGCCTTAATTTGGATGTTGGTCACGTGACATGGGATGTAGCTAAATGTGAGTCATATAAGAGCATCGAAGAAATCCAGAGCAGAAGGTATATAAAATAGCAGTTAGACCTAAATATAGCTTTAAATTCTAATATAGTCTATTTTAACTGTCAAGGCTATCCTAACAACAAAGATGGTATTACCTTATTACTGAATGATTGGAGACCTAAAATTCTTTTATTAAGTGAAACTCATGTGTCAGAAGAAGTAGAACCTTGTGAACTTAAGATAGAGGGGTACAAAATAGAGCAATGTACCACAGATAATAATAGCACTGGCGGAGTATTGGCGCTTGTAAGGAGTGATATTAAATACAGAGTTAAAACTGCACAATGCATTAACAATTATGTGTGGTTGTTGTCTTTGGAGATTTCTTCAGGCAGTAATAAACTGTTATGTGGTGTTGTATATCACCCACCGCAAAAAAATGACGTAGATTTCATTAAATTTTTTAATGAATACCTGGACCGGATTAGCGAATTTAATGGGACAATTATTATCACAGGTGACTTTAACTTTTTGATTTGCTTAAGTACTCCTATTATGCAAAAAAAATAAAAAACGACATATATTCCTACGGTTTTACACAAATTGTTAAAACACCCACCAGGATCACAAATAGAAGCCAGACACTAATTGACTACATCATCACAAATGACAAACATCTTCAGGATAAGGTACAGGGTGACCCAATAAGACTGTTCCTCGGCCATATCTCGGGAACTGTTCGTAAAAAAAAATTAAAAAAAAAAATTATTAGGTAAATCGGTCATGAAAAATCGTTGGAAAATATTTTCAAGTTCTAAAAATTACCACCAGAGAGCGTAATTGCCATCTTAAATTTTAAAATTGCATTTTTCTTTAAATTTCGCATAACAACCAAATTTTTTTTTTACATTTTTAAAGAGAACCAGGTTATCTATGATTTTCGTAAAATAAAAAAATCAGCCATTTCAAAAACAAAGATGGTGGAGCGCGTTCAGTTGTTTTTGCAATAACTTGCTTTAACTTCTTAACGGTTTGACAGATTTTAACAAATTTGGTATCGTTGAAAAGAGCATTCCTTGGGCAATAAGAATCAACCAAAATATAGTTGATTTAGTTGAATCCTTTTCCGCCTGGGGGCTAGCTTTGACACCATCACCCAAAATCCTAAAAAAATCAAAAAAATCAAATGGAATGATATGACTTTTTCTTTATGAAAAAGTAGCCAAATAACATCCAAAGAGGCCAGTGAAAACCGTTTGTCAAAATGTCTTTCCTAACCGCAAATATTGGGAAAATATTGCTTATTAGATTCTGTTTATAATTGCACACGTATTAAAACTTAATAAATATTTCTAGGTCTCCCGATTTAACCTGCCTTGATCTCTGGGGAAGGATTAAGGATATAGTCTATGCAACAAGGCCAACTTCCCGCGAGGATATGATTGCAAGAATTAGGAATGCCATCTTAAATATCCCAATAGCTGAAATTGAAACTGCTGTTTCTTCAACTCATCAGCGTCTTCAGATGTGCGTCCAAAATGACGGAGGCCATTTTGAACACCTGGGTCGCCATTAGATCACTTTCTTGTTCCTTTCATGTTTCATTTGTTTCATTTTCCAAGGCCTACCTATAATATTAAAGTGACTTATTACGTTCGGGATGCGTTTTTTTTTCCTTATTTTCCCAATATTTGCGGTTAGGAAAGACATTTTGACAAACGGTTTTCACTGGCCTCTTTGGATGTTATTTGGCTACTTTTTCATAAAGAAAAAGTCATATCATTCCATTTGATTTTTTTGATTTTTTTAGGATTTTGGGTGATGGAGTCAAAGCTAGCCCCCAGGCGGAAAAGGATTCAACTAAATCAACTATATTTTGGTTGATTTTTATTGCCCAAGGAATGCTCTTTTCAACGATACCAAATTTGTTAAAATCGGTCAAACCGTTAAGAAGTTAAAGCAAGTTATTGCAAAAACAACTGAACGCGCTCCACCATCTTTGTTTTTGAAATGGCTGATTTTTTTATTTTACGAAAATCATAGATAACCTGGTTCTCTTTAAAAATGTAAAAAAAAAAATTTGGTTGTTATGCGAAATTTAAAGAAAAATGCAATTTTAAAATTTAAGATGGCAATTACGCCCTCTGGTGGTAATTTTTAGAACTTGAAAATATTTTCCAACGATTTTTCATGACCGATTTACCTAATAATTTTTTTTTTAATTTTTTTTACGAACAGTTCCCGAGATATGGCCGAGGAACAGTCTTATTGGGTCACCCTGTACACTTAACTCCAAAAATTAGTGACCACTCGATTTTTACTGTAACGGATGGCCACCAAACACAGAAAAATGTTGATAACCACATACAAGAGAACCATGCGTGGTTGTGCTACATAGTGCTATTTTACAACAAGATTTATTACAAACAACTTGGAACAACAATATTTTAAAAATGTCATTAAACAAAAATATGTAGATAAGAAGTGGATTACGCACGATATTAGAGTTGTGATGTGCGAAAGGGACGTTTTATATAAAAGAGCTGTTTTTAGTAAAACCGAAGCTACTTGGAATGCATATAAAAGGAAACGAAATGACATAGTCAATAAAATCCGACAAGAGAAGGAAAAATATTTGGGAGGCCATTGACCAAAATAGAAATAACCCAAAGGAGCTTTGACTTTTTCCTACCAGGAAAAAGTCAATTGTTATCCAGCGAAATTATTTTTGATACAGAAGTAGTAACGAAAAAGCAATGAAAAAAATATAGCACAAAAATGTAACCATTATTTTGTTGACAGTGTTGACCTAATTGTTCAAAATATACCGCAGCCCAACATAACTCAGATAAACCCCGAGATTCCAATAGCTAATAATTTCTTTACAGATTTTAAAAGAATATCTATGACCAAGATGAATATAATTCTTAAAAGCCTAAAAAACGTCGGGGGTGGTGAAAGTGGAATAACTAAACAAGTTCTATCTGATGCATTTTATGTTATTGGTGACCGACTTTTGGACATTGTCAATACATCACTGAGTAGTGGTGTTTTTCCGGAGTCATGGAAAGTGTCAACTGTCATTCCAGTTCCCAAAGTGCAAAACACAAAAAAACATAGTGAATTTCGACCTATTAACACAGTTCCGATCTACGAAAAGCTACTAGAAATGTGCGTTAAAGAACAATTAGTGCAGTTTTGTGACAAAAACCAAATAATAGTGCCCAACCAATCAGGTTTTCGTGAAAATCACTTTTGCGAGTCTGCAGTTGTAAATATTTGTGATGAATTTCTTAAAGCTATAGATTCTGACAACTACGTTTTGGCTGTGTCTCTGGACTTTAAAAGAGCCTTCGAGACCATAAATAGGGATATTTTGTTAAAAAAATTAAAAAGCATATGTGTAAAACACAATGCTCTAAAATGGTTTAAATCTTATTTGTCCAACAGAGTTCAAAAAGTTAAATATAATAATTTTTTATCTGAATATCTAATAGTTAATTACGGCGTACCACAGGGAACAGTGTTGGGCCCATTACTGTTTTTGTCGTACAGGATGGCCAAATAAGCGAGGTAAGCGGCTGTATCTCAGGACCTGTACATCTGGCAACAATGGAATTTTTTTTATTATTATAAACGTGGCTGTGAGAAAATTTTGGAAAATATTTGTAAGTTCCGTATTTCACCGCAAGAGGGCGCAACTAAAAATTAAATAAAAGAAACGTCTTTTTCTACGAAAACTTAAGTATTAACTTATACTTTTGATATTATTTTTAGTAAGCCTAGATAATTTGCTATAATTTTGGTTTTAGGAATCATTGACGTACGAACGATAGTAGGGGTGGGGGAAGCTATTGAAAGTGGAATCATTAAAATCGGTGTAAATTCTAAACCACTTATTCGATTTAAGCGATTCAACATTTATTTGCAAGATAAATGTAGCCGCTTTAAAAGTCTAATCTCATCACTACCCTATAGTTCCTAATAAAACTGCCAGAGGGCGCAATTTGTAATAATTCCAGTTTTTTTCATTTTGCTCCAAAAATTCAAATCGAATGGTAGATTTTTGACATCATATTTAAAAAGTAGATAAAATTTGCAAAAATACTGTGAAAACCGCACGATGATATCTTTGCTTGTTTAAAAGTTATAGCGAATTAAAGTCTTATACGCACCGAGTCCAAACTTATATACCGCCATCTAGCGCTCGGCCTTAGAATGTCTAGTTAACGTATAGTAGGCGGCAAAAACAAAAGAAACTTTTAAAAAGGATTGTATGGAAACGTCAAATATTTATTAGACGGCCAGTTTAAATCTGTTTTCAATTTTCTTTGCTCGATTTTTTGTAAAATGCCTTTAACAAATAATGAAGCTGTGGATTTGATTGCGGTTTTCTTTGAGTGCTTTCAAAATGCAGCAATAGCTGAAAGACAGTATGCCCTTCGCTATCCAGATCGCCGCCATTATGGCAGAAGAATTTTTCCACGGTTGGTACAGCGACTACGCGATACTGGGAGTTTTAGTCGGCCTAAATTTAGAAGCCGTCGCTCTACTGGAAGAACTGAAGAAAACATTATTAATGTGTTGGCCTACGTAGAGTTTAATAGGCATATTGGAACTCGTGCGTTATATTTAGATTTGGGAATAGCTCGAACTACTGTTCAAAATATACTTAAAGACCACGGGTAATACATCTTTTTATTATAATTTTCTTCTGGAATATAGGCATTTCTTGTTATTTTCAGGCTACACCCTTTTCATATAATCCTACACCAAGCTCTAAACGAACATGATTTTGAGCGCCGAATTGATTTTTGCCAACGGATACTAGCAATGATTCGCGAAAACAGGGATTTTTTGTCACAGATTCTGTGGACCGATGAAGCCACTTTTTGTAGCGATGGGAAAGTCGACAGGCATAATATGCATTATTGGTCGGTTGAAAATCCTCGTTGGATGCGAGAAGTCCAGCACCAATGCCGCTGGAGTGTAAATGTGTGGTGTGGCATTATCGGAATGAAAATTATTGGTCCTTATTTTTTTGATGGCACATTAACCGGTAATGTTTTTTTTGCAATTTTTAACAAATTCCTTGCCTATTTTAATGGAAGATTTGACATTGGAAGTAAGACGGACCATGTATTTCCAATTGGACGGGTGCCCAGCACATTTTTCCCGTTTGGTGCGGCATCATATAAATAATTACTTTCAAGGGCGCTGGATCGGAAGGGGGAGTCTATATCCTTGGCCGGCCAGGTCACCCGACTTAACATGCCTAGACTTTTACTTATGGGGTCGTTTAAAAGATATTGTGTACCAAACTCCACAACTCCACTCTACCTACAACAAGACAGGATATGGAAAACAGAATCCGTGGTGCAATAAATGAAATATCAGCTGCTGAAATCGAAACAGCAGTTTTATCCACCCAAAGAAGGTTGGAAGCTTGTTTGGAATGTGATGGAAAGTAGTTTGAACACCTATCGAGGCATTAAATACCAAATATGTTTGGGTTTAAAATCGGTTATTTTCAGGACCATAATTTAAATATAAAAAGAAATTCGTTAATAAAATTATTCGCCTTAAGAAAGTCACATAAACTTCCAGTCATTCTGTGATACATAGGTATTATTAATTTATAATTTATCAATCATTACTTTCATAATTTATTAATTATGACAACATCATGGTATCCTAGTTGTGGTAATACTAATTAGAGATTTTTAGACGAGACACTAGATGGCGGTACGTAAGTTTAGGCTCGGTGCGTAAAAAACTTTAATTCGCTATAACTTTAAAACAAGCAAAGATATCATCGTGCGGTTTTCACAGTACTTTTGCAAATTTTATTTACTTTGTAAATAGGATGTCAAAAATATACCATTTAATTTGAATTTTTGGAGCCAAATGAAAAAAACTGGAATTATTACAAATTGTGCCCTCTGGCGGTTTTATTAGGAACTACAGGGTAGTGATGAGATCAGACTTTTAAAGCAGCTATATTTATCTTGCAAATAAATTTTGAATTGCTCAAATCGAATAAGTGGTTTAGAATTTACACCGATTTTAATGATTCCACTTTCAATAGCTTCCCCCACCCCTACTATAGTTCGTACTTCAATAATTCATAAACCAAAATTATAGCAAATTATCTAGGCTTACTAAAAATAATATCAAAAGTATAAGTTAATATTTAAGTTTTCGGAGAAAAAGGCGTTTCTTTTATTTAATTTTTAGTTGCGCCCTCTTGCGGTGAAATACGGAACTTAATACGGAATAATAACTAACTACGGAAAAAAATAATTTCCAGAATTTTCTCATGGCCACTTTTATAATAATAAAAAAAATTCCATTGTTGCCAGATGTACAGGTCCTGAGATACAGCCGCTTACCTCGCTTATTTGGCCACCCTGTACATAAATGACATAGTAAGACTAACAAAAAAATGTTCTATAGTTTTATTTGCAGACGATACCATGTTATATATTATTGGTAAAAACTTAAAACAAATTATAGCGGACATAAATAATGAACTTAAAAATCTATTTTGCTACCACTAAATCTAAATTCTGCATATTTGCAAAAAAATCTAAAACAAGTTCACTAGATGTCCAAAGCATTGCTATAACAATAAACGGTGAAAGATTGATGTACGACGAAAATATTAAGTACTTGGGAACAATTCTGGACTCAAATTTAAATTTTCATTCACACGCTGATTACATTATGAGGAAGTTTTTAAAAAAGGTCGGATTTATAAACAAAGTAGGCCAAAATTTATCACTTTATGCTAAACTTTCTTTATACAATGCCATTGCACTACCTCATATACAATTTTGTTCAACATTATTATATAATTTGCCTCAGTATAAAATCAACCAAATTGAGAAAATTCAAAATCGAGCCATGAGAACGATATTAAAATGCAACCGATACACACCTATTAAAATTATGTTAAATGTTTTAAATATGTTATCTGTTCAACAAAGGATTGCTTTTAATGTTAATTTTTTTATATTTAAATTAAAACAAGGTCTTTTGCCAAAATATTTAACTGATAAATTATCAATTTTTCGAGACGTGCATAATTATAACACAAGAAACTGTACTGATTTTATTTTAGTTAATAGATGTAATAACAACCGATTGCTAAATTCTATTCTTTGCAAAGGCTTTAGTGAGTTTAATAAATTACCAAATGATATAAAAGTTTGTAATAGTGTTAACCTCTTCAAAAGGCTACTAAAGGGAATACGTCTTAACAAAATATTAATGTTAGTATAACCACAAAAATGTAATTTTTCCCGATTATGACAGATTTTTATTTTATTTTTTATTTTCTGTAAATAGGTAATATGTAAATGATTATTTTGTATTCTTAATTATACTGTAAAATTGTCTTTAATTTTAAATATTTAGTTTGTACGCATCCATATCTAGGTCATGGTTAGGGTGGTGTGTTTCTATGTTGCCGGGATGTCGTCATTGTCCTGGTGACCCGGATAAAACGTGCAGTCATGGAAACAGCGTGGGACCGCACTATTTTGGCTGAGTCAACAAGGCCGCAACCCGACCCGAGCGCAACCAAATCAAAACATCTGTTATATTTTTTTTTTCTTTAAAGTGCAATAAAATGGAATGATGGTGGTGAAGCGATGAATGCCAAAGTAATCAAAAGAAAAGAAGTACTAAAAATAGTGAAAGGTTTATGGCCTTAAGAGGGTCTCCAAAAGTTGTTTGATGCCCGGAGGAACTTAACCCCTCTTACCTGAAACACCCAGAGAAGGAATCCTTCACAATGCTGCTAGCTCAAGCCGATGTGGGTTCTAGCTTCTTTCTCAACCAAATGAACCAAAATTTCTTAGGTAGTAACTACCCAAGAGTTACCCAACTAAATGTCAAAATCAGTATGGCGCCACCAAGTTTTGGATTTTATATAATCCCAAAGGACGCCCAATATTTATCAAAATTTATTTAGGCAAGTTCAAAACGAAACTTGGAAAACAAAATCAAAGTCAAATCAGTATACACTATTGTTTCCAAATTACCTATGATATTCCAACCTACTCAACTCAAGTGAAAAACAAATTAACAACAGAAAATAACAATTTATTTCAGTCTTGATTATCACAGAGAATTATGTTATGTTATTTATTGTTAAGAGGAATAATTATTTAAGTTGGTAATAAGGAACCACAACATCACACAAAAAATACACAATCAAAGTGTGGTTGTCGAAATAAAACAAACTATGTTACACCCAAACCTTTTGGGGAATGAAGCTTCAATTCAATTAAACTAATAACTTACATGGCCCGGTATATCCCGCCACGGACATTGACCTAAGCAAAAAAAAATAACAACCCTAACTGTTGAAGCTTCCCCACTTAAAATTACCCTTTTATTAGTTTACTCTAACATTTACTAGCTAATCTGAGAAAATTTGACATCTTAGGAGTAGTCTGAAAATAAATAATATAACCCAAGTATATACTCGTAGTACTACGAAGCCGGCTGCGTCTTACCTCACAGGAGTCACTTGTCACATATATATGTACTCTTATCAGTAATATTCAATAATAAAATAGCATCGATTAAATAATGTCAATAAAATTTTAAATAAGCTTATGTATGTATCTCAACTCAAAAGATAAAAGTCGTGATAATAAAAATAAAATAAAACAAGTGAATAAAAAAAAATGTTATGTTCTGTCACTTAGCTCCATACACAGCAGACTACTTCATATTCGAGACTCTCCCAGACATCCAATTCCCAGTCAAGGAAAAAACTGCAGGCTTCCAAGCTTCACCTCTTCCACTTCACAATACGCCAAGCTCTGGTAGTGGTCTAGGTTAGACGTTAGCTCACAGTTGCTTAAAATCTCCTTCTAGATTAGAGCCAGTAGAGTACATAACCCCAAAACGGAAGCACCATGTGGCATGAAGAAATCAGGTCCGTACAAAAAAAATCCGTCCAAAATCCATGTTATGTAGCTCTAGTAGCCAAAAGAAAAGAAAAAACCTATATTATCAGTATAAACGATAAATTCAAGAATACCTACTTGCTAATTAAAATTGTCCCCTGCCAATGCCAATCAGAACCGCTATTTTGCCGATGTTCGAGGGCACGTGAAAAATTATTAGGTTTTAAATCGCCATAAAGGCCAGTAAATTCAACAAAACAACAAATTATAGCATTACGCCCAAAAAGTTGATTTACTATCACCACATTTAGTCAATTATATCCCCATATGGGTAAAATTCACACGAATTTCAAAAAGAATTAAAGCACTCTTCACTTCATGACGGCGGTCTGGGAAAAGGAACGACCGCAGAGGTCAAACCCGTATTTAAGCAATCACGCACAAAGTGTATTGCCAATCGAAATATATAACAAAATAACTTAACTTTTTTTATAAGTACCATAAAACCTTTTATAAAAAAATAAATAACAAAATTTGTGGCCCAAGGAAGTTGGCAATGAAAATATGTGTCACTATGACAATCAATTTCGATTTTGCCTAGACCAGCAACTTCTTGCTATCTTCCAAGAAAACTAATATTTACATTAGATAAAAAGAGACAAAAATTAGATACGTCAGTCCGAGTAAAATCAACCAGCATATCTGGTATGGTCAAGCCAAAATCAGATATTGTACTATGAACAGTACAACATACACAATAATTGTACATGCCCAATTAATCATTATTCGTTATAAAATAATTAAATAAAGTATGGAATAAGCAATATGGGATATAATTTAAATTCTAAAATATTTCTTTAGTCCAGAACCGGGTTTTATAAGAGTATAAATAAAATTTCATTAACAACCAGTACAATATGAAGCTGAAATGTACAAAACTAAATGTGTCCTTAAAAAAAAGAATACTGGGGCTATTACAGAGAGGGCATTACTAGTATCAATCATTAATATTTGTAAAATATCTTTTTTGAAAATATAACTGTAATCAGTGCTTTAATAAAGAGTATAAAATGCCAATTTTAACCTGTAAAAAATTTTTTTTTTTAACTACTAATCTATAGGTGTATAGCCAATTAAGAAAATAATTACACTACCATCCAAATTAAATTTAATTATCTATTGAGTTAAGTAATAGGCAATGAAAATAAAAAAAATAAATTAAATAGGTAGCTAGTTTCCAACTTCATCATAATAAGGTTTAAGATCTTGCACATGCCAATTTCCTTTTGATTTCCCATGCATATCCTCAAGTTCATAAATGCAGTAACCCACTTTATTTTTTACCCTAAAAGGACCTTCAAAATTACCTGCCAACTTAGCAGTAAAATAGTTCCCTGCATCTGACAACGCATACAATCTTTTCCAAACTAAATCACCAATATTGAATTCTACATTTCGACGTCTTAAGTTATATTGATCCCTAGATTTCTGGCCTGCTTGTAATAATTTCTTCGATACAAATTCCCTTAGCTTCCCTAAAGATTCAACCCTTTTAATTTCTTTTAATTCTAAGGTGTTATATACCAGAAGGCACGATGCAGCGTACCGCGCAATCGAATTTCTATGCAACAGAGGACGGAGCAGCAGTAGCGCCCACTCAGCTTGCAGATTCAGATACGAGAGGAGGCCAAAGCAGACGAGGGTCAAGAGGTCGAGGCAACCGCGGAGGACGTGGTGTGTCCAGACCCGAACCACAGAGCACACGAATTGCTCCCCAAGTCAGCCGAAAGGTTGAAGTTACCAACTTCGATCTAGCACCTAAGGCGAAGTCTACCAAACCGTCGCCGCTAACCAACGATCCCTTATACCAAGATGTGGATCTAGATGGGTTTTTATCCCATGCGGCAGGTGCATGCCGACAGAAAATTCACTCCAACATTGGAAGGATTCATTCCGCTTTGTAAGGAAGTGTTTAACCAACTCTCGACAGCTGATAAAGGAGTATCAAAGTATATGACAGAATCACTGTTTATTTGGTATTGTTGCCAGCACTTATATGTGCGAATCATGGCAATCAGATTACACACTGGAAAAGCCACCAACGAAGAGAAAGACATGATTGAGATCTTCAGACGTCATGGCAATGAATATCCAGTTCCAGCACCAATCGACAGTTATTTGCGTAGCTTAGGCGATTTTCGCGATGAATCTAACGCCCTTTATGCCGCAGACTTTGAATGCTTCTATCCCGGACTAGACGGTAGTTTCGGTCGCATATGCGCCGAAAATCACTACCTTTACGAAAGTTTTCCAGCACCCGTATTCGTCACTAGGCGTATTATCGAGGATTACCTCTACACCATAGACGCCAACCGTGATCGCATATGAACTATAGCCAGGCTCGCCCCCCTAAATGAAAACAGAGGTCAACCAACAGTTAACCTATTGGGCTGGGCTCCATCGCAACAACTCAACACGAGCAGTGGCAGCTTGCAAAAACCTCGTGTCTCCTATCCTTAGGAATAACTAATTTCCAATAGTCAGCAGCGTCACGTAAATCTGGGTAATCTAACCTCACATATTTATAAATCTTGTCCTCACTAACTCTCCAAAGAGGAAAATCTAATGGATTTTTGACAATTCTATCTCTCAATTTAATATACCAAGAATCACTAGTTTTATGAAAATCATGGTTGGAGAACTGAACAGAATCACAATTTACCGGGACATTCCTCGATAAAGCATCCGCTACTACATTATCGCGCCCTTTCCTATGAATTATTTTATAGTCGAATTGCTGCAGCCTTAAAGCCCATCTCCCCAATCTACCTTGAGGATTTTTAAGATTATCCAGCCACTGTAAACTATGATGATCACAAATAACCGAAAACTTAGCACCTTCCAAATAACATCTTAATTTTTCTATACCAAATAGGACTGCTAGAAGTTCTCGCTCAGTAGCTGAATACAACTTTTCCTGTCGAGTCAAGGTACGAGATATATAACAAATTACATTTTCACGCCCATCATAAATTTGATATAAAACAGCGCCAACCCCATATCCTGAGGCATCTGTTTGCAAAACGAAGTCATATTCGAACCTAGGGCAAGTTAAAATAGGTGCTGAAATCAAGGAATTTTTAACTTTTTGAAAAGCTTCATCACATTTTACATCCCAATAAAATTTAGTTCCCTTTCTTAAAAGTTTGGTAAATGGTGCAATTATATCAGAAAAGGTAGGAATAAATCGACGATACCAAGAGAGCATACCAATAATTCTACGAACTTCTGTCACTGATTTTGGAGTTGGCATGTTAGTAATGGCTTCGACTTTGGAAGGATCCACAGAAATTCCATGACGATTTACTACATAACCCAAATATCTTAACTCGGCTCTACAAAATTTACTTTTTTCCTTATTAAGTGTAAGACCGGCCTCCTCCAAACACTGAAAAACATCTTTTAGAAGCTGTAAATGGCTCTTAAAATCGGGGCTTATTAGAATAATATCATCAATATATCTAAACACTGAATTCTGAAACTTGGGACCGAGGATGGTGTCGATCAACCTTTGGAAGGTTGCGGGGGCATTATGTAATCCAAATGGAAGTCTACGGAACTGAAATAAACCACGTCCAGGAACGGTAAATGCAGTATACTGCTTACTATTTTCCTCCAATTCAACCTGCCAATAAGCACTCTTTAAATCCAAAGAACTAAGATATTTGGCTCCGCCCAACTTATCCAAAATGGCTGAAATGTAGGGAAGTGGATATGCACAACGCTCGGATACAGCATTTAATTTCCTAAAATCAACGCAGAATCTCATTTTGCCATCACTTTTAGGCACCAGAAGAACCGGAGAGGACCAAGCTGAAGTAGATGGTTCGATGACTCCCAACTCCAACATCTTGTCAACCTCCTCATCAATGAGTTTCTGTTTGAAAGGTGATACAGGATAATACCTTTGCTTAATAGGCTCACTATTAGTGGTTATCTTATGTTTAACAACTGAAGTGCATCCCAGCCTATCCCCAATCTTTTGAAAGTAAGATGAAACTAATTTATCCAAAGCCAAATGTTCTTCTGCAGGTAAATCTGCTTCACACTGAATTAAGGAAATTTCAGAATTTAAGGGTTCTTCAGAAAAATGCCATTCACCTCGACGCATGTCAGGAACAATACCCAAGTTTTTCCAGAAATCAATACCCAAAACCAACTCATGACGAATTTCTGGGACTATAAAAATGTCAATAACCCTAATAACTCCTTTTACACTTACAGGCACGCTAACAACGCCTATACATTCACACGATATATTATTAGCTATTGTACAAGATGTTCTCCTATTAATGTCCAAAGTAACTCCCAATATTTTCAATTTTTCCCAACCAGAACTACCCATAAAAGTCCTATTTGCACCTGAATCCAAAAGACCATAAAATTTAGACCCAAAAATTTCTACTGATAAATAAGGACATTCCCCTGGACCTACATGTGCTAATACATAGTCAAGTACAATTTTATTTTTACAATCCATGGTCGAATCAAAACCAGAAGCAAACCCTCGACCTAAGATTGGCTTCTCGAGTCGTTTCCCTGATTATTATGTCTATTACAATTTGGACAGTTTATTTTAGTAAAGTTATCTTTTCCACAGCCAAAACATTTTTTAATTTTTGATGTACAATTTTTAGCAAAATGATTTGGTTGATCACATTTAAAACAAAGTTTTACTCCAGAATTAGCATTACCAAAATTATTGTTATTTTTGTTGCCAGAATTGTGATGATTTAGACCACTAGGACCTGTTTTAAAATTACTGTTCTTAAAATTATTAGAATTGAAATTTCTGTCTTGTCCATAACGATCTGAACCTTGGAATTTATTGTGGTTACTAGATCTTTGATTAAAATTTTGATTTTGTCCTGGCCTATTTTGATTATTATAATTATAACACTAACTGTTGAAGCTTCCCCACTTAAAATTACCCTTTTATTAGTTTACTCTAACATTTACTAGCTAATCTGAGAAAATTTGACATCTTAGGAGTAGTCTGAAAATAAATAATATAACCCAAGTATATACTCGTAGTACTACGAAGCCGGCTGCGTCTTACCTCACAGGAGTCACTTGTCACATATATATGTACTCTTATCAGTAATATTCAATAATAAAATAGCATCGATTAAATAATGTCAATAAAATTTTAAATAAGCTTATGTATGTATCTCAACTCAAAAGATAAAAGTCGTGATAATAAAAATAAAATAAAACAAGTGATTAAAAAAAAATGTTATGTTCTGTCACTTAGCTCCATACACAGCAGACTACTTCATATTCGAGACTCTCCCAGACATCCAATTCCCAGTCAAGGAAAAAACTGCAGGCTTCCAAGCTTCACCTCTTCCACTTCACAATACGCCAAGCTCTGGTAGTGGTCTAGGTTAGACGTTAGCTCACAGTTGCTTAAAATCTCCTTCTAGATTAGAGCCAGTAGAGTACATAACCCCAAAACGGAAGCACCATGTGGCATGAAGAAATCAGGTCCGTACAAAAAAAATCCGTCCAAAATCCATGTTATGTAGCTCTAGTAGCCAAAAGAAAAGAAAAAAACCTATACTATCAGTATAAACGATAAATTCAAGAATACCTACTTGCTAATTAAAATTGTCCCCTGCCAATGCCAATCAGAACCGCTATTTTGCCGATGTTCGAGGGCACGTGAAAAATTATTAGGTTTTAAATCGCCATAAAGGCCAGTAAATTCAACAAAACAACAAATTATAGCATTACGCCCAAAAAGTTGATTTACTATCACCACATTTAGTCAATTATATCCCCATATGGGTAAAATTCACACGAATTTCAAAAAGAATTAAAGCACTCTTCACTTCATGACGGCGGTCTGGGAAAAGGAACGACCGCAGAGGTCAAACCCGTATTTAAGCAATCACGCACAAAGTGTATTGCCAATCGAAATATATAACAAAATAACTTAACTTTTTTTATAAGTACCATAAAACCTTTTATAAAAAAATAAATAACAAAATTTGTGGCCCAAGGAAGTTGGCAATGAAAATATGTGTCACTATGACAATCAATTTCGATTTTGCCTAGACCAGCAACTTCTTGCTATCTTCCAAGAAAACTAATATTTACATTAGATAAAAAGAGACAAAAATTAGATAGGTCAGTCCGAGTAAAATCAACCAGCATATCTGGTATGGTCAAGCCAAAATCAGATATTGTACTATGAACAGTACAACATACACAATAATTGTACATGCCCAATTAATCATTATTCGTTATAAAATAATTAAATAAAGTATGGAATAAGCAATATGGGATATAATTTAAATTCTAAAATATTTCTTTAGTCCAGAACCGGGTTTTATAAGAGTATAAATAAAATTTCATTAACAACCAGTACAATATGAAGCTGAAATGTACAAAACTAAATGTGTCCTTAAAAAAAAGAATACTGTAATTTGAAATGGCTAGAGAACAGAACTATGGTTTACTTGGGAGGCTATTACAGAGAGGGCATTACTAGTATCAATCATTAATATTTGTAAAATATCTATTTTGAAAATATAACTGTAATCAGTGCTTTAATAAAGAGTATAAAATGCCAATTTTAACCTGTAACACATCGTTTGTGGAATTACGTGTGTGTGTGTATGGATGTAAATTAAACTAAACAAGCTTTGTATTTATATATTTAATTTTGATATGTCATGTAGCATTTTTGCTAAATAAAGATTATTATTATTATTATTATCATAGCAGTTTATATTCCCCCAAAATTGAGCATTGCACATGCTAAATTTTGTTTGGAAGAGATTATTGATCAACAAAGTGATATCCTTATCATGGGTGATTTTAATCAAGATATTATCAATCAAAATAAAAATGGTTTGAAAAATTGTTTAATATCTAAAGGTTTAAGTTGCAAATTGAGTATTGGAGAATCAACTACAAAATCAAAAACTCAAATTGATTGGCTTTTTAGTAATTTTAATAATTTGAGTTACAATATTTATAATACTGTGTATAGTCACCATAAATCACTAGTGATTAGTATTTCTAATAAAGGTTTTATTCCTAAGCAGGTAAAAAACGTTGATAAAAATAAACAATCAACAAAAGGCTCTACTGAACTAAAATTTAATACCAAGCAAATGCAAATTTTACCAACACAAAATTCATTGGCTATCTCTACTTACCAAAGTGTAGAACATAATAATGATAATATGGTAGTAGATATTAGTTCCGATGACGAAAACAACCCCAACTTATTTACTAAACCGCCTGCTTTATTAAATACCGATATGGTTTCATGTTATGCAAATAGCATCGTACAGTCATTTTTATGTTTACCTGAATTTCGCTTTTCCATTTCAAAGCGAAATACAGCTCTAAACAGTATTCTAAATGATATTATGCTGACCAAAATTAATTCCACATTAAAAGTTCGACAATTGGTGTCTGGTCGAAATGGTGAAAATTTTGCTGTAAATCAACAAATGGACGCTCAATCATTTTGTCAATCTTTAATCAGAGGATTAGATGCAGATGATTTTAGCATTTTCATAAAAGCTAATGGTCATGAACTTTTAAATTGTCAAAACTGTAATATTAATATGAATGAAAATGAACAATTAATATACACTCATTTTCTTTATTTTCCTGAAAACTGTGGCAATTTAATTGATTTTAATTCAATGTTAATGCTAAAAGACTCTGATAGATTATTACTGTAACAATAATCTAAAATCACGCTTAGTGGTTATTTGCCATAAATATTTGGTAGTATGTCTTCAGAGAATTGGCCCTCAAGGGAATAAGATAAATACTAAATTTTACAATTTTGCTTCTGAAAGTGTTAATTTGGATGATCAAATATTCCGAGTAAAAAGTGTTGTTAAGCATCAGAATAAGGTCTGATGATGCTTTATTAGCGAAACGTGTCACCTGATTAATTAAAAAGACATTTTGAGACTCAGACTTAGTTTTCATTTTTTCTCTATTATACATCTATAGTTAATTATAACGATCAATGGTGGAAATGTGATGATAATCGCATAACTAGAATGTCTGGGTTTGATAACACTTTGGAAGATGTATACTTACTGCTCTTAGAAAAATGTAAAATTTTGTTAAAATACTAGGACAAACCTATTTAACATAAACAAATTTACAAATGAGCAAAGCAATATTCAGATAGTATGAGCAGTGAGTTTTGCATTGCAAGCAAATAAAACATCAGTTTACTTACACTTCTAGCTCAACATGCATCCAGGGGTTATCCGGCCCGACTATAACCAAAACTCTTGAGTCTTGACGCACTTCGATTCAGATATTAGGTTATGATCTCCCCCCCCAAAAGATTTCACTACGTGATATCTTTATATATTAGAGTCATATTATGCGATAAGTGATTAAAACTAGCTTAATGGCCAATTTGTTATAATGCATGTAATTACTTATTGCAATGGGTGGCGGATTTTTCATTCGGCGAGGCAACTCTTTGCTTAATCCCTAAAGATGCACAGGTCATGAAGGTAAATTGATTTTATTTTTTTTGGCACAAACCATTCTCCGGACAGAAAAAAGTGAAGAGGTGGTTTTTGTTAGAAACTTGTGGAAAATTATAAATATAATTTTTATTGTGAAAAAAGCAAAAACGTAACGTTCTTTTTAGTTGAATAAAAAATGACATTTTTTACTTTCAACACCCTGTATTTCGGAAGCCAATCATTTTTCGACCTATGTTTATATAGACTTTATGCATTAATTTTAAAAGTTCTATCGAATCTTAAAGTTATGCAACAATAAACTCAAACATCCTGTATATCAATTATCAATTTCATAAAAAACAGATTAACTAAATCATAAAATCGAGAGATATTGTTTTATTTTAGTTTAAATTATTTATTTTAAAAATATAGGTATGTAGGTACTTAAGTTTAACCTAAAGGTCTACAGAATAGGCTTCTACATACATACCAATTAATGCTTTATATTTTTATATTTTGCCACTTACTTTTTGTTTTCTTTTATGCTTTAATGCCGACTTAATCCCTTATTATCTTTACCAGAGTTTAAACTATTTTTTAAATTGTAGAAATAAATATTTTATCTACAACTATTAAGTACTTGTAAACATAAGTAATACATTCACTTTGACGACTTGATTGAGAACCTAATTGGTCTATTACTCCACTGTACACCATCTAGGTGACAGGTGATATTAAAAATATCAACACATTCTTAAACTAAAAAAGTATATTGTATACTTACATATAAGTGTAAAGTTGTAGATAAAATATAGTATTTAACACGCGTACAATGGCTGTGACTAATAATAGCCATTATTACACACTAGATAAATAAAATACTGTTATTATTATTATGCTAGTACTAATATTGTCGGTTAAGATGCAATAGCTCGTAACCCACACTTTTTGCAAAAATGAGATTTTGTTACCATTATATTTGTGGCATGCCATATTATGCATATGCAATATCTCCCAAGCCACAGTTTGACGATAATTTAAATATATTTAAAATAAAAAATCTCGTTTCCCACACTCATAAATGCAATACCACGTACTCCCCCCACATGTGCGGCTTACGAGGTATTGCCGTTTAAAGCAAAACATCGCATCCCACAGTGACAGGTGTATCGAAGTGGCTTACGAGGTTTTGACATTGTTTGTCATAAACAAAAGTAACCCATACTGTGTTTGTGTTGTGTGTTGTTCGTGTTTTAATTTAAATGTGTTTTAAAATGAATAACGCATTTAATAATAATGTACGTAAACGAAGTAAATTACTTATTGAAATGTGTTTACCAGCTACCGGTGAGTGCCCAAGTAGTTTTAGTTTATTAATTTGTAAGTTAAAGGTAAAAAGGTGACAGGGTACTCTTGAAATAATGTACAGGGTGGCCAAATAAGAATGCGAGGTACTGTATCTGGGAAACAATTCATCGTAGAACCTTGCGATAAAAAAATTTATTACTAAAATGGCCAAGAGAATGACCTGGAAAATATTTTCAAGTTTCTAAAATGGCCGCTAGGGGGCGCAACTGCAATCTTGAATCTAGAAAACTGATGTTTCTGTAAATTTTGCTGAATTAACCTAACAAAAAAATAGCTGATTATTAAAGTACAGACTAATCCGAACCTTTTTTATTTGAATAGTTTTGCTGTATCTCTAAAAATAAAGTGGTGGGGGGTGTTCAAAAGTTGGCTTAAAACACACCCTGTATACTAAAAACGCCTTAGCCGATTTTATCAAACTTGGGCTAGTTGAAAAGACCTATTATTAAGCTACGAATATTATTATATTTCATGTTTTTTTAGTTTTACATCTCGCCGCTAGAGGGCTTTTTTCGGCTTTCTGACACAAATGACTAATTTTCTCAAAAAACTTAAACGCGTTGATATGATTTTTTTTTCACAGAAAAGTAGCTAAATGATGTCTAAATAATCTTGCGAAAACCGCAACTCGATATCTTGTTCCTAACCTAAAATATAGGCCAAAGCATATTTTATACCCTTAAATTTTAATTTTTTTAAACTAATTATTTTGGAATTTTTTAAAATTCACTACTTTTGAAAACAAAATTTACCATTTTTGAAAATATTACCTAATATCACTAAAGGGTAAGTATTAATAATGCTTATATCAAAAATCAGACCTATTTTATGTTATATATTCACTATGGATATAATACGAAAAAAATAAATATTAGAAAGCAGGCCATGGAATGCAACAAAACAAATGTCTACTCAAATTATAAACATTCCTCAAATTGTCAATAGTAAGTTGTCAAAAGTTTTACGTTACTTGAGCATTTTTTGTTTTTGCAAAATGCGTTTTACGAACGATGAAGCTGTTGATATGCTTGCGGTTTATTTTGAATGTCTTCAAAATGCTGCAGTAGCAAAAAGAGTTTATGCTGCTCGATATCCAAATCGAAGTCCTTGCAATATTAGATTTTTTCCCCGATTAGAGGCGAACTTACGAGCCAATGGTAGTTTTCGGCCTAGGTTTCAACGGCCAAGAATTAGAAGAAATGTGGACAATATTAACAGCGTACTGGGATATATTGAAGGAAATCCTCATGTTAGCACAAGAGCATTATCCCTTGAATTAGGCATATCAAGAACAACGATTCAAAATATTTTGAAGGACAATAGGTAAATTCTAATAGCCATCGCCATATATGGATTTATTTAAGTTCAGCTTTTTTTTAATATATTTATAGAATGCACCCATATCATGTTAATTTTCATCAGGCATTGGAAGAAGCAGACTTTGACCGTAGGTTGGACTATTGCCATTGGATATTAGGCATGATACGCGAGGGCAGAGATTTTTTATTTAAAATTCTTTGGACCGATGAAGCCACATTTAATATAATCCGCATAGGTTGCGTGAAGTTCAGCACCAAGGGCGCTGGAGTTTAAATGTGTGGTGTGGTATACTTGGAGGCAACATTATTGGACCATATTTTTTTGAGCAATCTCTAGATGGCAATGTTTTTTTCGACTTTTTGGTAAATCAATTACCGTTGTTGCTGGAAGATGTGCCACTGGAAGTCCGGCAAAATTTGTTTTTGCAGTTGGATGGTTGTCCAGCACATTTTGCAAGGAATATGCGAGAGCATATTAATAACATTTTTCAACAGCGGTGGATTGGAAGAGGAAGCCTGTTTCCATGGCCTCCGCGATCCCCAGACTTAACCTGTCTTGATTTCTATTTATGGGGGCGGTTAAAGGACATTGTATTTCAGACTCAGCCTACGACTAGAGAAGATATGAAAAACCGCATTCGTAATGCAATACATACCATACCGAGAGCCGAAATTGAAGCTGCAGTTCTATCTACCCATGAGAGGCTTCAGCAATGCATAGAGCGTGATGGTCAGCATTTCGAGCATTTACGGTGGCATTAAAACCCTTTCTTTTTAAAATCGGTCCTTTATAGGGCCGCAACTTACATTATAAAAGAAATTCGAAATAAATTATTTTGTAGTTTTTATAAATATTAAGGGATTTCCATATAAAATTTTCTTTGGCCTAAATTTTAGGTTAGGATGAAGATATTAAGATGCGGTTTTCGCAAGCATATTTAGGCGTCATTAAGCTATTTTTTTGTATAAAAAAACTTATACCATTGCATTTAAGTTTTTTGAGAAAATTAGTCATTTGTGTCAGAAAGCCGAAAAAAGCCCTCTAGCGGCGAGATGTAAAGCTAAAAAAACATGAAATATAATAATATTCGTAGCTTAATAATAGCTCTTTTCAACTAGCCTAAGTTTGATAAAATCGGCTAAGGCGTTTTTAGTATACAGGGTGTGTTTTAAGCCAACTTTTGAACACCCCCCACCACTTTATTTTTAGAGATACAGCAAAACTATTCAAATAAAAAAGGTTCGGATTAGTCTCTACTTTAATAATCAGCTATTTTTTTGTTAGGTTAATTCAGCAAAATTTACAGAAACATCAGTTTTCTAGATTCAAGATTGCAGTTGCGCCCCCTAGCGGCCATTTTAGAAACTTCAAAATATTTTCCAGGTCATTCTCTTGGCCATTTTAGTAATAAACTTTTTTATCGCAAGCTTCTACGATGAATAGTTTCCCAGATACAGTACCTCGCATTCTTATTTGGCCACCCTGTACATAGGGGGTCTAACAAATAAAAAAATAGTGTATGGAGCGTTTACAACTCATAAAACCTTTGGGGTTGATTGACAGAGGTCTGATGTAATGATGTAATGCTAATAAATGGCTAAAGCCTAAGCTACTAAGCTACTTAATACTGGCAACGTTGGCCATTTTTTATGTCAAATTCTGAAAAGACACACCAAGTTAAGTATTTTGGTTTGTGTAAGAGAAAATTGTTTTTTTTTTCAGAATGTAAATCCACTGAGGTAAATGAATCTGCTTCTAGTAGTTCAGGAGAAAATCAACCGATTGTGCTAGTAACTGTGCCGCCAGATGAACAAGTAGGCCATTATGAAAAAGAGTATCCAATAGAGCCTCAAATCTTGCACAATTATTTGCAAAGTTTTGAAGACAATATGGAGAATGAGACGATAGCTGCTCAACCTACTGTCGATTCCGTTACAGAATTCTTTTTAGACGCGAACAATCTAAGAGAAGAATTATATACCGTAGAAAGCGAAACTTTCTCGCAATATTTCGCAGTCATATAGTGTAATCGACATACCATTTAGTGATGTACCAAACAATACAAATTTGGAGATTATAAAGGACGAAACGGATGATAATGAAAGACTAAACAGCCCCAGGTTAGGAGACATGCAGACCGAGGAAGAAGCATCAGCCATGATATCAGAAAGAAACAATGAATCAGATTTGAAGAGCGACTCAAGTTACCAAGAAGAAAATGAACAACATGAAGACGGTAGATTGAGGAAACCTTTAAAACAACTATGGAAGAGGGAAAAAAATAGAATTCTTCGCGAGAAAGGACAAAAATATACCGGATTTAAAAAAGACGGCGAGACCAAAAAATACAAACAAATTGCCCCTAAAGCTGAAAGAATAATGTGATTCCAATCTTTGTAAAAATAGTAAACTACGTTCCTGTTCAAATATTTTCGAAGATAAAAGAAGGCAGCTTTTTGAAAAGTTTTGGAAAATGACTTGGGATCAGCGCAAAGTTTATGTGGTTAATAATGTAGCTCTGTTAGCTGTTAAAAGAAGATACACAAAAAATGAAAATTCATCGAGAAACTTTTCGATGTTTTATAGTTTAACAATAGATGGCCACAAAACGAATGTCTGCAAAAAACTTTTCTTGTCTACTCCATATCTAGGAGAATTTTAAGTAAGCTCATGGGTTAAAAAGGCTGAACATGGTATGCATGAATCAAAACTTGGCAAGAATGAGAATAGGGCTGCTCACTTACGCGAAAAGAAAAATAGTGATAAGGAATTTTTAAATCAGTTTTTTGATGAATTGTCTTTCTTGCCATCCCATTATTGTCGTCAAACATCATCTAACTTGTACTTGGACCAAAATGTGCCATCAAAAATGGCTTTATTTAGGGCGTATCTTTCAAGATGTGAAACTGAAAATAAAAAATCTATGAGTCGAAAAACTTTCGATGACCTGTTTCAAGAAAAAAATCTTGCCATCAATCAGCCGAAAAAAGATAGGTGCGATCTTTGTTGCCAGTATGAAGTAGGAAATTTAGAAGGACTTTATGCGATACACATTGCTATAAAAGAAATAGAGCAAGACAAGAAAAGGCGAATGATATAAAATTGGCCGATGGTGAAAAGGCAGTACTGTTGATGATGGACTTGCAAGCTGTAAAAGTACGCCCCAGTTTAAATGCTAGTTCTTTGTACTATAAAACAAAATTATGCTGTCACAATTTTACAATTATGAACATAAAAACTAAGCATGTAATGTGTTACTGGTTTAGTAAAGTCGAAAGTGACCTTTCAGCTTCCACGCTTGCGTCTTTGGTCGTTGACTACATTTCGAGATTCACTACCAACAGCAAGCAAATTATTATTTACAGTGATGGGTGCACCTACCAAAATAGGAACAATATCATGGCCAATGCTCTTCTTTTTTTATCAGCAACCAAAAATATTATTATTCAACAGAAGTACCTTGAGCGTGGGCATACGCAAATGCAATGTGATTCTGTTCATAGTAGAATTGAGACTAAAATCAAAGAAATTAAAGAGATTTACCTTCCTTCGACTTATTTGTCAATTAAACGAGATGCTCGCAGAAATCCATTTCCTTATTGTGCGGAATGGGTCAATTATGACTTATTCCGTGACTTTTCTGTAAAGGTCAATCAAATGTATGGTAGTATAAGAACAGGAAGCAAAAATGTTACGGATATCCGAGCGATAAAATACACCTCCGAAGGAATAATTTTCTATAAACTAAATTTTGATAATTCATGGACTGAGCTCCCCCAACGGCGATGCCGAAAAGAAGTCTGCCTTATTTGGCCGCCACTAAATTTGACTAAGAAGAAAATAAAAGCTCAAAAGTTTAAACATCTCCACGAACTTAAATCAGTTATTCCTGTAGATTGCCACGCCTTTTATGAGAATTTCAGTCACATGTAGGTTTAGTTGGTTCTGATTTTCCTATTCTTGCTAAAAATTATATTTTTTGCATTTTAATAGTGACATTTTTATTTCAAGCCCCTTAGATGGACCTAACTTACATAATTCTGTTAACCCACATTTGGTCAACATTTAATTCGAGCAATATCTCGTTACCCCACTTAAATAGCTCAAAATCATTATTTTTCTTTTTACGATCATACAGTTATTTTTTTTGTTGAATATCCAGGATTTATTGGTTTAAGGTACCGTCGCCACTCACGTGTAGTTAGTTTTTCTCCTCCTTTAAAAAAATGTTCATGGGGGTTACGATCTATTGCATCTTAACCGACGATATGCTGCCGAATCAATTTTTTAAATTCTTTGGACGTCGTATGTAGGTACGTCGCGCTGCTACTACAGGGTGTTTATAATCTTTCGACGAGGCTGCTCGTATAATTAGGATCACTCTTCCTTACAGGTAAGTCGATTGATCTTTTTTTCATCCGCATTTTAACCGATCTAATTTTAACCGCATAGGCTGGGTAATCGTGCGCACGGCAAGATTTCATTTAATCTTGTTCTTAATTTTACAATATATTTTTTGGTACTAATTGATTCGCTCGCCTTATAGTACACAAAATGAAGGACATCTGAGCCAAATTGAAAATTTTTATTCGACATATTTACTAAAATACCAAGGTTTTTTCATAGGTGCGCACAATTCACCCACTCTCCCTTAAATGAGCAAATTATAGAGTATCATCACTGTTTTTTCCATAGTATTAGATGTAAACTCTGGAGAAAGCAGTCAAGCAACAACTGCTAAGATATCTGGAATCATCTGAACTAATCAGCGATCATCAATACGGCTTCCGAAAGCTTAGATCCACCGGCGATCTTCTGGTCTACGTCACACACTTGTGGACGGAGGCCATGGAGAAGCACGGCGAGTCCCGCTCAGTCGCTCTTGACATTTCCAAGGCATTTGACAGAGTGTGGCATGAGGGACTACTAACCAAGCTCTCCTCAATCGGCATACAAAACTCATTATTGAATTGGATCAAAAGTTTTCTTGAACAACGAACAATCCAAGTAGCCGTCGATGGATACCTCTCCGACAAATTTAACATTAACGCTGGAGTCCCTGAAGGATGCATTCTATCCCCCACCCTTTTCTTGGAAAACATTGCCAATGAAATCATCTTTACATCTTCTAAGGGTCGAGGTCACCAACAGTGTGTCCTGGCATGACCACGTTGCCGAGGTCGCCAGGGCGGCTTCCAAAAAACTCGGAGTGCTTTTCAAACCGAAAAAACTGTATACACCAGAACAGCTGCTGACTGTTTATAAGGCTCAAATACGCCCTTCCCTCGAGTATTGCTCGCATGTCTGGAGCTCTGCACCCAAGCATAGTTAAAACCTGCTGGATTCTATACAGAAAAGAGCTATTCGTCTTATCGACAAACCAGAACTGACAAAGAGTCTGGAACACAGGAGAAAGGTGGCTGATCTCTGTTTATTCTACCGTTATTATCACGGTAAGTGCTCCTCTGAGCTGGCAGGCCTGATTCCACCCAGGGCTGTTCCGGCAAGAAGGACGCATCTAGCAGTTGCGGCTCATCAACATCGAGTCCACCTGCCTACCCCAACGACGTCGCTGTATCGGGACTCATTCATCTGGAGAACATCTTCTTTGTGGAACGGGCTTCTACCTCACATATTTCCCGACGCATTCAACCTATAGCGATTCAAGATAAACGCCCACAAATATCTTCGCGCAAGCACCACTCCAAGAGTGACATAGGACTTTCCTCTTGTGCTTGTGTTTACCATTAAAAAAAAAAAAAAAAAAAAAAAAATAGACGGAAAGCATATTAAGTTAAAATGCCCTCGTCGTAGTGGCTCGGCTTATTTTTGCTACAAAAATATTTTTCCATTGTTCTCCTTGCGATAGTCGACCCATATTACAAGTTTATGGTAGTGGATATTGGGAATTATGGGCGTCACAGCGACAGCGCTATCTTTGCAAATTCAGCTTTCTACAAAGAGTTCATTGATGGTAAAACTATTTTACCTCCAAAACCACTTCCAGAAAAAGACAGCTCAATACCTCATGTATTTGTAGATGACGAAGGGTTTGCACTGCAAACTTATTTAATGAGACCTTACCCAAAAAGTGGAAGTATTAATACCGAGAGAAAGAAAAAATTTAATCGGTAACTCGGCAGAGCACGTCGTGTAGTCGAAAATGCGTTCGGCATATTGGCTATGAAATGGCGAGTTTTCTTAAGAAGTACAGTTTGAATTGGCTGCAAACTATTATCTGTCAACCTCCAACCCCAATCTTGTGGGTCCAGTTCATTACCAAGCCAGACTTGAACTTGATATAAGTGTTGACAAGTAGAAGCAGATGTCGGAGGAAGGCAAGATAACTCTACTCTTTTATTATTTCGTGTGTTTTTTACAAAACTTAAATATCGATACTTGTCTAAACAATTAATCTTTTTTGAAGCTCCGTACATGGCAAGAAGAAAATGGATTCCATTTGCAATGATGGCTTGTGGGGAAGAATCGTCTTTTTAAACACTTCTGCGCAATCAATTAAATCGGTACGTTCTTCAAATAATTTAAAAACTTTTGTTTTACCTCTTTTGTAGAGTGCAGATGTAGTGTCACAACCAGATATTGTATGCAAGAACAAAACATAAGATTGACATTTTGGATACTTTGCAGTTAAACTTTAAGACGAATATATTTTTGTTTGTACTTGAGCTTTTCTTGTTTTAAAAAAGTAAATAATTTGATCAATTGATGTTCGTGCAGTCAATAGTATTAATAAATCGATGTCTTCGCCCACAATGATCGTTGTATTTATTCCATTGAATTTTTATATTGCTGTCTCAACTATGAGGACATCAGCATCATTGTCCGCTTGTTTTACAGACATATTCGCAGCGATTAATTTTTCAGAGAGCATTTCAATAAAGCGAGACTTGTTGTGATTATTTGCTAGGAATTTTTGTTGATTTTTTGAAACTTTCATAAATTCATCAAACACGACGTCAGTAGATAAAGATGTTTTTGTAGTTCGACGAAGTTGCTCTGCAGATTTAATATTTTTTTTATGATCATTGTATCTATCGAATATAACTATCACATTATTACCAAAATGTCTATGTACATATTGAATGTACTTTTCTAAAAGAACATTGAATGTTTCTTCTCGATCCCACACAACACGATGTAACGGATATCCTCCGTCTATGATATAGGTAGCATTTGTTTTATCAATTTCAATATTGATACATTCAGAGCAATCATAAATTGCTGACTTCTGTGTTTTACACATTCCAGCATCATCGAAAAGAGATAACGAGTAAGGGGATAATTCGTATTCGAAGAATTTTTAAGTTCAGCCTGAAATGCCTTTGTAACACTTATGCGTTGAAATAACAACACGGGATCTACAGGTACCTTTTCATCATGTATTTTTATGGTACTACTCATAGTTAAAAGAGGAAGTACTTTGTCACTGCGTTTTAATGTAATATTATTAAATGCTTGACCAGCCATTTTAGTTATAGAAGCAACTCCAACTTCATAAGCGTTATGACGACTCCAGTTGCAATGGACGTGATTTTGTCAACCTTAGGAAAAGGGTCATGTAATAGTAACCAGTCAACAAGTTTTTTAATGTCTTCAATATCTCTTTTCACTCGCGAATCACTTGCGTCAATATGCTGATCTGTTGTATCCATTCTGACATTAGCGAGAAAATTCTGTAGAATTATCCTGCAGATAAGATCTTTAATCTCTATATCTAATTCCATTTTCCATTAGGGTGGTCTTTCTTTCATTCTACCAGATATTGTTTTATTTAATATCACAAATTGCAGTTTATATCAAAACGGAATCGACAATTTATATTAATATTCCATCCTGGTAAGGTCAATTACAACATCAAATTACCATACTTGTTTTATCAGAAAACATCATAGGACTGTGAGATAAATGAATCTCAAAAAATATAGAACACATCCTACAAAGTGATACTTGACAGATGCCCTACTCAATTCAGGCTCTACACTTTAAAGGCTGGTGTTCATGGTTATTTCATACTATCTGGAAAAGTACAAAATAATATCAAATTGTTATTCAATTTCCGAACGTTTTAAATGTAGTTTTTCACTTCGACAATAACCAAAAAGAAAGTCATCACCTATTATAATACCTAATAACACATCTTACAAAGTGCCTCTGCACAGATGCCTTACTCAATTCAGGACCTTGCACTTTGAAAGCTGGTGTTTTGGCATTGTATAAACTAATAAACATAATACAGCAGTGATGACCTTATTGATGAAATCAGGCTCACGATTTCAAGTTGGTTTAAATTTTCAAGAGCGTGCATTTTAGATGGGAAAGCGTAAGAGACAAATAATCATTCTTTAACCTTTCGGAATAGATATTTTTTAAAATATTTCACGCTCCATAAATTCGTGATTCGTATTGATTATCTCCTCACTTATATTTCCTTAATCCAGTAGCCAAGTATTGAACCTATAAGGGTTGAAAAATTAAAACACAAAATGCAGTAGTAACCTTTTATTAGTTTATCCCATTAATAATAAATAAGCGGCAGAAAGTTGAATGAACTTTCACAAGCCGAAAATGATACCTGCGTTTGCGGAGAATAATTATTAATAGAAGAGAATAATAATTAATAGTTCAGACGGGACGAAAATATGGTCGCTTCATTGGTGTGCGCTATTCTTTATTTTTTTCGAAGGCAATAAAAAAAAACTTTATTATAAATCCTAAATATTGCATAAAAATAAAATGCTTAAAAAACTACGAAAGTGAATTTGGGTGTTTAATAGACTGAAAACAATTTACGATACTAGTTTTAGTAACAGTTTATAAAACGGTTTTCTGCTATTTTTTTGTATCTCTTTTACCCTAGAAGCTTACGGGACCCGGGAGTGAATAGAGGTGCTGGGTAAGGTAAATTAACTATAAAATAGTGAAACAGCATCTGTACTGCATACCTAAATACAGCACGCAGCTACAGGGTCTTTTTGAACAAAGTAAAGGTCAAAAAACCCTAAAAAAAAAAAGTTCTTGGTTTACTGCTTATCCACTGAGCTAGGGCGATGTTGCCATGTTGACCTACAAATATAAACAAACTACTGAAATTTATTTTTATATGGGAAAAAGGGTTGAAGCTATCCAGGTATATTTCTTTAAATCTTAGATAACTATTTTATTAAAATATACTTCAACGTAAGTAATAAGAAACAAATACGTCTAAAAAATATATCCTATATAAGAAGAGAAATCCCAGAAGACATCTATATTTATCTGCCAAAATGATAACAGTGTTTTTACGTTAAAATAGTGAACGGGTTTCACTATTTCTACACAAGCTATTACCCAGCGATGAAACATTCATCGCTTAGGCAAAGGTTCGTAACCTTCATATTTTCTAACATTTTGAGATTCTATTCGTATGAAAAAGTATATAGAAGGCTCGTAAATGTTGAACACATGGAGGGAGCTTAGGTCGTGTTGGTTGATTCAGGTGTTACAGTTCGTAGATCTTAACACACCATGGTTCACTAAACAATCCACCAGTATTCGGCGATTGAAACTCATCACTAAAAATTCGCTGATTCTAAAAGCACAACTATCACAAGCCATCGTTTTTGTTTTGAAAAGTACTCAGCAAATTTAAACATTTAACAATAACAATTGAAATATTTAACCATGTTATCTAAGACATGCGTAATTACACCTTTATAATAAGAAGACAAGAGACAGAAGGTTTTACAAAATTTAGGCGATTTTATTGGAATTTTTGTTTTGTCTAAATTTTTCTCGAGTATTTATGAAAGTAAGACCTAACATTTTGGGAAAAATCGAGAAATATGTAGTCATTTAGTGAACTGGTTTCCAGAAATGTGATTTTAAGCGACTAAACAATGTCATTTACTTTAAATGCCGTAAGTATGGTTGTTTTTTGTATTAAAAAAAAAGGCTGTCATTTACAAAAAAAGGCAAATTCGTATTTTCGCCAGCGTACAACATGTAAATACCTACATTATGAAATGTATTATGATGCCATAATTTTAACCTTTTCGAAATTGCTGGCTCATAAATGTCCCAAGAATTTTTTCAAGAACACGAAACCAGCCCTTTGTAATGCATTGGGATGGGATAATTCAGTATTGGGGATATCTCAAACGGGATTCGTGAGCTACGACGTACGTTCTCGACATTTGTAGAGAAGGTTGGTGGCTCTCGAGACGTGCGCATTTTTCTCAATTCGCTACGCTTTCAGTGAATATTAATAGCAGTTGTGCCTTTATTTTGGACGCGGTAGTGATGGATTTGGATAGACCAGGTAAGAATCCACTAATTTCGATATAATTTAAATTGTTCTAAAATATTTTTATTTAGTTAATAAAATTTAAACCGTAACAAGTATTATGAAGATTTTTTTGGGTATTATTTTTGCTTACTAATGGATTTGATATACTTTCCACCTAGATCCAGCTATTATTTCTATTACGATTAAAGGTTTTAGTCCTGTAGAAGTAAATGTTTTTATAATTAGTCGCGGAAAAGCGCGGATAAGTACTACTAGGGCACATTGAATTGATTTGTTTTTATCTGAATAAAAATAAAAAAAAAACATTGTTATTGTAAGAGTAATAACAGGCGAACATTTTTTTGTTATAGATTGCCAAGGTCCCTCGGGAGTAAAACTAGTGACCCGTAGAAACATGTTCGACCGTATGCAGGCCCTGGGTCTACCAAGTTTGGAAGAAAAACTAAATGCTTTGAAGGATCAAATTTTGTCCTGTGACAATTTTACAGAAGATCAAATTGAAAGTTTTAAAGCCAGTTTTGCACGTTTTAAATCACAAACGAAGCAAAGGTGGGTAAAGGCCCATAAGAAGGAAGACGTGTTTTTAAAATACAATCAATCATGGTTAGAAGGAACTATTGAAATTCCCGTGGTTATTTAAAAAAGGCCAGGCCGACCACCTAAGATGTTTGAAGAATCAAGTGAAAGGACTAAAAGAAGAAAAACCGAAGAAATACGGGCTTCATTAGCCAAGGAAGTTATCATTCATGCTGCTCAGGTTGAGTTGCGAAAAAGCGGAAAACGCGATGCTTCCGACATACTAAAGGAAATAACCACAAGTAGCCCGTTACGTGCTACGAAATATAAGAAGACGTTTTCAGAAACAAAAACCAAAGAGCCTACCCAACTTGCTCCATTGGAGGCGCTATCAATGTTTGTGGAAGCAGATTTAACTCGAAGACAATATGAGATAATCCGAAATACGAACAAAAAGTTTTTTCCTTGTTACAGTCTTTTACAAAAAGAAAAACAAAAATGTTACCCACCAACAGAAGAATGCAACGTAACCAATACCAGTGCCGAAAGTAATTTGCAAGCTTTGGTTGATCTCACCGTAATGCGTTTATCTACCTACCTGAACGAAGTCCTAATAACGCTGAGAGAGGAAGAAAAAGACAGTTTAAAGGTTATTTGCAAATGGGGCTGTGATGGCTCACAACAATGTCAATTCAAACAAAAATTTGAAAATGACGCCGACTCAGACGCTAACATATTTCAAAGCTGTTTTGTACCTCTAAGACTAGTTTGTGGTAAAGAAGGTAAAAATATAGTCTGGGAAAATCCTACTCCCTCATCTCCCAGGTACTGTAGACCAATAAGGTTTCGATTCGTAAAAGAAAGTACAGATGTTACGCAGGAAGAAATTGAGTATATAAATAAGTCTATACAGGGACTTCAACCAACACGTGTTAATTTACAAGAAAAAGAATTGTTAGTTAGGCATGTCTTTATCATGACAATGGTGGATGGAAAGGTCTGCAATGCAGCTACAGGCACTAAATCAACCAGCAAGTGCTATATATGTGGTGCAACCTCCAAAGAATTTAACCAGTTAAATCTAGAAAAGCCAGTCTGTTCTGAAGCTTTAGAGTTTGAACTCTCAATTTTACATGCGAGAATTCGCTTTTTCGAAACTATCCTCCACTTGGCATATAAATTGCCGGTGAAAAAATACAGAGAACGAAAGACCGAAACAGAAAAAAGTATGGAAAAGGAGAGAAAGCTGGAAATTCAGGAAAGATTTCGCCGAGAAACTGGACTCTTAGTGGATATGCCAAAGGCTAATTTCGGCAATACAAATGACGGCAACACGAGCAGGAGGTTTTTCGAGGACCCAAAACTGTCATCAGAAATAACTGGCATTAGCTATGAGCTAATCTATAGACTAAAAGTAATTTTGGAAGTAATTTCAAGTGGTTATATAATTAATCATGAAAAATACAACATATATGCATTCGAAACTGCTAGGTTATATGTTAGTTTGTACCCTTGGCACCCAATGAGTCCAACTATGCATAAAGTACTTATTCATGGTGCAGTTATAATAAAAAATGCATTATTGCCCATTGGACAGCTCTCCGAAGAGGCTGCAGAAGCCCGAAATAAACATTTCCGAGCATACCGTTAAGATTTTGCCCGAAAATTCTCCAGGAAGAATGCAACAGGGACATTTTTAATCGGCTTCTTTTAAGTTCCGATCCGGTATTAAGTGGCATAAGGAAAGTAAACAGAAGAAAATTGGGATCTTTTCTACCAGAAACCATAACACTTCTGATGCCTGCCAGTCCTCCAGACAGCGTAACTACTGCAGATCCATCAGACAGCGAAGATGATATTTTATTTGACGAATGTTAGTTTTTTTATCATTATTCATTTTATTATTATTAATTTTTTTTATATTAAATATACTTGACTTATTAAAATAAGATGTTATTTACTTTAAAATATCCTTTGGCATAGATAAAAACAAAAAAATAATTTTGGCCGCATAGATTAATGAAATACCCCTATGTGCACCAGTAGAAACCGTAGGACTCCACAAGGAAATTTGAAATGCTTCAAATATTATTAAAAACAATCTCCAATCAATTAAACGTACAGGGTGGCCAGATAATAATGCAAAGTGCTGTATTTTGGAAACTATTCGTCGTAGAGACTTACGGTAAAAAATTTTATGACTAAAGTGGCCAAAAGAATATCGTGGAAAATATTTTTAGATTTCCAAGATGGTCGCCAGGGGGCGTAACCGCCATATTAAACTTTTTAAGTGATTTTTCACTGATATCTACTCAGTAAATATTACAAAAAAATATATGCTTTTTAAAGCTCAGCTTTACTCGAGTAATTTTTGTTTAACACTTTGTGACGTATCTATTAAAAAAAAGTGGTGGGGGTAATTCAATTTTTTTTTTAAATAAACAGCTGTAACTCCTAAACGACTAAACGGATTTTAATAAACTTGGTCTCGTTGGAAAAAACATTTATTGTTCCATCAAATTCGTCTTATCTGTGATATGTCTAGTTCTTAGTAATGCCGCTAGAGCACGTTTTTCGATCTAATAACAGAAAATTGCAAAATTCTCTAAAAAATTAAATGCAATAATATGACTTTTTTTTCATATAAATGTAGTGAAACGATAGCTAAGTAGGCCAGTGGAAACCGCATCTCGATACCTTATTCATAGCCTGAAATATCGAAGAAAGATTATTTACTTATCATATAATTTTAATAAGACGATATTACACCGATATTTATTGTTATTTATTTGTCTTTTTTCAAGGTTCAATGATAAAATGTCTTAATTTAATAATTTTTAAATAATTAAAATATTCTTTGTTCAAAAAGTTAAAAAAAAACGCGTATGGGCATAATAACAAAAATTACCGATTTTGAAATAAAACTAATGCCTCCTTAAATGCTCGAACTGTCTTCCATCAAACTTAATGCATTGTTGGAGCCGCTTATGCGCGGACATTACAGCAGCTTCAATTTCTGCTCTTGACAGGCTGTAAATTGCTTCTTATATTCCTATTTTCATGTCGTCTCTAGTTGTTGGTTGAATTTGGTAAACAATATCTTTCAACCGACCCCATAGGTAAAAGTCGAAACAGGTGAGGTCTGGGGATCGGGGTGGCCAAGGAAATAGACTTCCTCGCCCAATCCACCTCTGTTGAAATCTTAAATCTACATGTCCTCCTAGGCAACCGTCTAAATGCAAAAACATATTTCGTCGTAACTGCAGGGGTATATCTTCTAATAAAAGAGGCAATTGGTTCACCAGAAAATCAAGAAATACGGCACCATTTAGTGGTTGATCAAAGAAATAGGGACCTATAATAGTTTTGCCCAGAATGCCACACCACACATTGAGACTCCAATGGCCTTAATGTTGGCCCTCCCGCAACCAGTGAGGATTGTTGTCACACCAATAATGCATATTATGCAAATTATGTTTCCATCCCTCCTAAAAGTGGCCTCGTCTGTCCAAAGAATTTCGGATAAAAATCCTCTATTTTCCCTAATACTGCCCAACATTCAATGATAATAATCTAACCGTCGGTCAAAGTCTCCATGATTCAAGGCTTGATGTAAAACCATATGATATGGGCGCAGTCTAAAAATTTGAAAGAAACACATTGCGAAATAATTATGTAAAGTAGTATTTTTTGTGACATAAAAATTTACCTGTGATCCTTTAAAATGTTTAAAGAATTCGTGAAATTTAATGGGGATTGACATTAATAATATTGTCTTCCCTTGTTCTAGCCGAGTGTCTTCGCAACTGAGGTCGAAAGCTGCCAGTATTACGCAAATTCGCACTAAGCGCGGAAAAATTCTCGCATCGCGTAAACGTCGATTTGGATATCGAGCTCTGTATACCCTTTGAGACAATGCAGCATTTTGAAGACATTCAAAATATGCCGCAATCATATCGAATCATTTGTAAAAGGCATTTTAATAGTTTTAACGCTTTACTTATGGACTATTGGACTGCCTAATTTTAATATTTGTTGACAAGTTGATTTTAGGCATTTGTTTTTTCCTCCATGGCCTACTCTTCAATATTCTGCCTACCTTGCACGCGTTTTTTTTTTAAAACTTTTTGAACAAAGAATATTTTAATTATTTAAAAATTATTAAATTAAGACATTTTATCATTGAACCTTGAAAAAAGACAAATAAATAACAATAAATATCGGTGTAATATCGTCTTATTAAAATTATATGATATCCAAATATTCTTTCTTCGATATTTCAGGCTACGAATAAGATATCGAGATACGGTTTTCACTGGCCTTTTTAGCTATCATTTCACTAAATTTTTATGAAAAAAAAGTAATATTATTGCATTTAATTTTGTAGAGAATTTTGCAATGTTCTGTTATTAGATCAAAAAACGCGTTCTAGCGGCATTACTAAAAACTACACATATCACAGATAAGACGAATTTGATGGAACAATAAATGTTTTTTCTAACGAGACCAAGTTTATTAAAATCCGTTCAGTCGTTTAAGAGTTACAGCTGTCAAAAAAAATTGAATTACCCAATCAATCAATCAATCAATGCTTTATTGTCAAGAAATTGTTACAATTTGTAGACAAAGCTGTAAAACAAAAAAGACACAAAAATGCAAACAAAACACAATTAAAAAAAAAGAAAAACAAAACAAAATTTAAAAAAAATATAAATAAATAAATAGAATAGATTATCTACAATATATACAGATTAATACAATTTAGAAATTGTAAGTAGTCAAAAATATTATTATAAAATATACAATTTAATATATACAATGTCAAAAAAAAAGATCATTAAAAACTCTCTACGTTAAAAAAAAATGTAAAAAATGTTTAAAAAAGTAAAAAATTATAAAAAATCCTAAAATAGCTACAAAAAGCAGTATACCTAAACATGTAGAGATAGTAAAAATACATAATCTGCTAGTGCGAAATTTTAAATCAATGATTACAAAAAAAAATCGTTAACTGTGTAAAAAGCTCTCTCCAGTAAGAATGCTTTTAATAATTTACGAAATGCAAAAAAAGATGTGATGGATTTAATTTCCAATGGCAGATGATTGTGCATTTTTTTTGCATTATATAATATGGAACTTTTGACTAACTCTGAATGTGGGGTAGGCAGGTATAGATCATGTTCCGTGTATCTAAGTAGATAACTATGGGAAGGCCTATCAGATGCTGAACCGTGTTTGCGTATTAGACAAAGGGACTCAAATATGAATAAAGATGGAAAAGTTAATATTTGAAATTTTTTGAAGAAATGCTGGCAATGACTTCTGTATTTAAGTCTCAGTGTATAACGTAAAGCTCTCTTTTGTAGTCTAAAAATACGGTCAAATTGAGTTGCACTACATGTACCCCAGAATGGAAGAGCGTATCAAAGGTGCGATTCAAAAAGGGCAAAATAAACTGTTCTAGAAGTAGGCAGGCTAAGCTCCTTAGAAATTGATCTTAACGCAAAACAAGCGGAACTTAATTTTCTTGATAAAAAGTCAATATGTGTGTCCCATTTTAACGAGTTGTCAACAGTTAGCCCTAAAAACTTTACAGAATCAACTTCGTCAATTGTTGCATTACCAAGTACAAAAGATTGCAAGGTATTTTTATAGGACAACATTTTAGTTTTGGAAATGTTGAGACAAAGGAGATTAGAGTCGCACCATGATTTGATAGTAGTTAAGTCACTTGATACGGTTCTATGAAGTTTAGAAATATCCGGATCACTCCAGGTAAAACTAGTATCATCAGCAAATAGACAGACTTTACCGTTAATATTTAGATTAGCAATGTCATTGATGAAGATAAGAAACAAAATAGGGCCAAGTACGGAACCTTGAGGCACTCCACTTTGTATTGGCTTGCAAGAAGACATAGTCGAATCAATTCTCACAGCTTGACTTCTGTTACTGAGATACGACTTAAACCATTCAAAAGGCGCTCCTCTGAACCCATAATATTGCAACTTTTTTAATAAGATGTCATGATTAACACAATCAAAGGCTTTAGAAAAATCACAGAAAATTGTTGCTGTAGGGTGTTGGTTGTTTAAGCTAGAGTATACATTATTAAAAAGAGAAAAAATAGCATCATTTGTGCATTTGTTATTTAAAAATCCAAAATGGATGCGAAGTAAGTATTTTATATTTTAGCAAAAATGATTGAAGTCTTTTTTTAACCAATCTTTCAAAAATTTTTGAAAGTGTGGGAAGAAGAGCGATAGGGCGATAGTTGGAAGACTGATCTTAGTCTCCTCCTTTATGTAGTGGAATTATTATCGCCAACTTAAGGCAGTTAGGAAAAACACCTTTTTGAAAAGACTGATTAATTAGAGTAATAAGATGACATAATGTACATTCGGGCAGATTTGAAAACATTTTGAGAGTAATTCAATCAATTCCAGAAGAGCCTTTGTTTTTGATTTCCCTAATTGAACTGCAAAGCTCTGGTAACACTACGGGCGTAAAGAAGAAGCTGTGGAAATTCTCATTTGCAATGGGAAGATATGAAAGTGGATCATGGGAAGGAGTTATGGTACTCATTAAATTATTTGCCACATTTACAAAATAATCATTAAGGTTTTCAGATGAAGTGGAGATAGTATTCGACAAAGAAGGCTTATTTCTCAAAGCATTAACAATCGACCATGTTTCCTTAGCCACATTTTTAGATTTAGCCAGTCTCCTATTATAGTAAATATCCTTGGCGGCTTTTAAAGTTCTCTGATAAATCTTTTTGTAAAGTCTTACGTACTCATGAAAAAAAGCGCTGTCTGAAAATTTCTTAAGATGAGATAATAAGCGCATGTTCTTAGCAGATGTACGCAAGCCTTGGGTAGACCAGGGGTTATGTTGCTTCTTTTTAAGAGGTCTCAAAGGAAAGGACTTGTGAGAAAGACTAGATAGCGTTTTTACAAATCTAGAGAATTCTGAATAAACGTCGTCAGAGAGAATATTCCAGTCAGTTGATTGACAAAGGTGCCTAAAATGTAAAAAATTTTTATCCGAGAAAATACGGCCTAATTTGCGTGGAACATTTTTACTTTTAGATTTAGTTATGGAAAACTTGGTTAACATTGCTTCATGGTCTGAGAAACCTGGGCTTAAGACAGTACAATCGACGAAATCTGGCTCAAAGGAAGATACGACATAATCTATTGTACTAGAGCTGGTTTTAGTTATTCTGGTGGGTGATTTAATGTGCATGATTAAGCCAAAAGAGTAGAAAATGGACTGGAGAGATTCTTGAGCAGCACACACACTGGAAAAGTCAATGTTTAGGTCGCCACATAAAATGAGTTTGCTTTTTAATGGCAGAGACTCAAGCAAGCTTAATAATTTTTGGAAAAAAAACATTTACGTCAGCATCAGGTGTTCTGTAAATACAAACAACGTAAAGATCAAAAGTATTATTGTAGACAATGGAAAACTCAAATATTTTTTCGGAAACTAAATTATCAAACTCTGTTACCATTGAAAAGTCGTTGCTAGTAGATAATATCACAGTATTATATGTAACCCCCCACCACTTTATTTTAATAGATACGTCACAAAGTGTTAAACAAAAATTACTCGAGTAAAGCTGAGCTTTAAAAAACATATATTTTTTTGTAATATTTACTGAGTAGATATCAGTGAAAAATCACTTACAAAGTTTAATATGGCGGTTACGCCCCCTGGCGACCATCTTTGAAATCTAAAAATATTTTCCACGATATTCTTTTGGCAACTTTAGTCATAAAATTTTTTACCGCAAGTCTCTACGACGAATAGTTTCCAAGATAATGCACTTTGCATTTTTATCTGGCCACCCTGTACAACACGAGCGCTTAACTGCAGCTTGCCTTGAACTTGGTGAGGGTGTTTTCGAAAACATTTTAAATTAGTGGAATTTTGTTTTTTTACTAGTATTTGTTTGTGTTGCTTTTAAAACAAAAAATCTTATAAAAAAACTGGTTCAGAATCGGATTAAAACGTATGGGTTGATTTATCTTATTTTGACCTTTGAACATGTTCCCAAAATATTTCCGTTTCCTCCCAAAACACCCTGTATATCTGATAAATAGTGTTGACTTTACCATAGTAAATCTTAATTGTTTTTTGAACAGTTTTGAAATAATAATCGGAAACCATTGATCACATCATGCACCGTAACGATATTTAAATTTTATGTATTCTTTTAAAAGAAATTATTAAATACAATTTTTAAAATATTGCTCTAGTGTCTCAAAACGACCCTACTATTTGAATGAACTTATATTAAGTAGCGTATAAAGTAGGTTTTGCAAACAACATTTGTTTGTAAACTAATAATAAGTTGAAACGTCAAAACCATAATTTAGAATGTAATTTAACTTTAACTTGATTCAAAAAGGCGTTTTTTTGCCCTGAGTATAAATATACAGGGTGGTTCAGTTCAAACGTCATTAATTTTAATATGTGATAGAGAATTGAAAAAGAAATAGACTTTCATCATACATTTCTTCTCAGAAATGTTTGATAACAAAGATATTAAACATTATCTTTCGTTTATTTATCATAACTTTTAAACTACCAGCTTAATTTTAATTAAATTTTGCATGCAGGTTATTGTAGTGAATTGTCAATTACTGACAAAGTCAATTTTTTAAAAAATTGCCAGTGGCGTAACATACGGAGGGATTTGGTTCTTTTTTGTCTCAAATCTGCAAGGGAAAACATATTTTTTTATATGAAGTCAACTGTTAGATTCTCCATTTAATTTGAAACGAAAAGTTACTCTTGCAAAATTATGATTTAAGGCACTGTTTTCAAAATATTTTACTTTAATTGTCCAGAAATACCTGCCAAAATGTTGCAAAAATTTGTAAAAAAAAGGAAATTGGGCTTGGATTTGTAAAAAAAGTTGAATATAAAAGATGATCAAAAGTTACCTTAAGTCATTATTTTATTTGTCAGGTTTAATTTAAGATTCAAGCCTAATTTTCTTTTTTTTAAGTTTTTGCAGCAGTTTTAACTGGCGTTTGTCTACAATTAAACTAAGATATTTTAAAAACAGTACCTTAAATCATCATTTTGCAAGAGTAACTTTTTTTTCCAAACTAAACGGAAAATCTAAAAGTTGACTTCATATAACAAAATATTTTTTCACCTTGCAGATTTGAGACAAAAAAGGACCAAGTCCCTCCGGATGTTACGCCACTGGAAATTTTATTAGAAATTGGCTTCATCAGTACCTAACCTGCATGCCAAATTTAATTAAAATTGAGCAGGTAGTTTAAAAGTTATGATAAATAAACAATTAATTATTCTTAACTTTAGCACCCTGAATCTTTGTTATCAAACATTTCTGAGAAAAATTTTATAATGAAAGTCTATTTCTTTTTAAATTCTCTATCACGTATTAAAATTAATGACGCTTAAACTGAACCACCCTGTATATACAATATCTTAGAGGTTAATCAAATAGGATTCATATTGATGCAAATTTAGTTTACTTTCAGATTACACCCCTATCATGTCGTTCTGCACTAAGCTGCGACAGATATGGACTTCGATATGAACTCGATTATTGCCATTGGCTTCTGGGAATGGTTAACGAAAACCCTTAATTTCTATACAGAATTCTTTGGACAGGCGAGTCTACTGTTAATAGCAATGGTGGGGTAAATCGCCATAATATACATTATTGGTTTTCATAAATCCCCACTGGAAGCAAGAAGTTCAGCATCAAGGATGCTGTAGTATAAATGTATGGTATGGTATAATAGGTGGCACAATTATAGGACCATATGTTTTTGACGAGGCACTAAGAGGTAATATCTAGAGTTCCTCAGAAACATATTGCCAATTTTATTGAGAGATGTAAATCTGGATCTTAGGCGGAATATGTTTCTGCAACTTAATGGTTGTCCAGTGCATTTTGCAAGAAATATGCGAGAACCCCTAATTGCAGCATACCCATTGCTGCATTTAGGTGTTAAATGCTGCATTACCATACTTGCTATACTCGATGTATAGAAAGAGGAAGCCTGTTTCTATGGCCAGCCAGGTCACCCCACTTGACCGTTTTAGATTTTTACCTCTGGGGAAGAGTAAAAGACCTCGTTTTTCGGACCAAGCCTACATTCAGAAAATATGATCCTCAGAATTTAAAATGCGATTCATGGTTTGCCTAGAGAGGAAATTGAATGTGTCGTCATCTCTACGAGGGAAAAATTGCAGCTACGCGTGAACATAGGGGCGCCCCGTTTGAAAATTTAGGACGACACTAGAACAATTTTTAAAAAAAGCGGTGCGAAATAATCTATTAATATAAATGTATTATATGAAAGAACGCCTCCTCATGGATTTTCGAAAAACTACTTATACTAAGTTTCTTTGTTTAAACGAACATTCATTTAAACACAAGTTTTCTCAATTCGACTAATGCAATAGTAATTTACGACGATTTTTGTAATTTTAATTTTTGAATGGTTACATTTTTTTTAATAACTTTAGTTTGAGTAGTTATATCTGAATGCGGTTTTTACCAATCTGTTTAGCTTTGTTCCCTGCTCTTAATAGCATAAAAAATATATATCGTTAACTTGAATAACGTAAATCCCCAAGTCAATGCCCCTATCGCATTTTAGCGAAAGCTACAGTAATATTTTTTTGATATAAAAATAAAGCAGTAAAGAGACTTTTAACCAAAACTTATTTAACCCATTAGTGCATGAAGTAGCATGGAATAAGAAGCACATAAGTTTTTTATTAAACATTTGTTTAGTGTACTTGAAATAAGCAGGCAAATGTGGAAAAAAAACAAGAAATGTATTCATTTGAAAAAAAGAACAGTCCCTTATGAGGGACATTGTGCTAAAAATAACAAAATAAAAATTCTGATAATCAAAAAAAAATGTATTCTTTGATATGCCTATTTAGTGTGATAAGCCTTGAAACATATTTGGGGTGTAAGCCCGCATTACATTTTATGCAAACAAAATTTCCTTTTTTTTTTGCAAAATGCACACCTTCGATCAGTCTCAGAATATTCCACCAAATGATTGAAATTATCAAATCTAACATCCAGCGGTAAGGTTGGTCTTAGTTTCCCTTTTACAGACTTTACGCCATATGAAATGCCGCAAAGCTATGTTTCTTCGAAATATAAAATTGGCCACCACCATTTTCTTTGTGTTATTCAGGCCCTATAGTTGGCATCCATGTTGTCTAATTTATCTACCCCACCCATCCCTCTATTATAATTATATATTATGCCTGGCTGTGGAAAATTTACCTTAGATTTAGTTTCTCTGCAGTAACGTGGAGCTGTTGTGTTTGCAGATACGTCAAAATTTGAAGCAGCTGCTACAACTTTGTTCCTTCCATTGAACAACTACAACATCTTGACATGCAGACTTATGACAGGAGCCTTTTTTTTCAGTTTTCCAATCTTGCTTTGACCTTAGTGGGCTATTTTCTACACGATTTTCACGTAAAGTACCTGTATAAATATTTCACAATCAATATGCGCTCTTCTATTATTTCACGCACATGTTTAAAATTTCGAATATGTGATAACTTGTATTCTGTAGTGAATTGCAAATACAAATTTTGTATTGTTCAGACATACTTAAGACCCTAACGTACCATAACATCACTGTACGTTATTTTAAGAAAATTGAGTTTTCTTTTATAAACTTTAATTTTTATTCCTTTTCTATAATAAAAACCGCTTAAAAGGTTCTATGAGTCAAGTTAATTCTTCAGAATATTGGCGCGACTTTTAAAATTGACATAAATAGTGGTAAATAAATATTTCAAGTAGTCTTAAATTATCGTGTTTAGTGTGTACGTGTATAATAAATCGGTTAACTATTTTTGTGCATTGAATGTTATAATTTACACCTTAACGGTAAAAAGGCTACAATTTGAAAACATACCTGACCTCACTACAACTGGTTTTTAAAGTTGCAAAATCAAATGTCTGAGGGTTATTCTGCAGTTTCAGCTGTGCCTCAGGGTAGTAATTTGAGGCCGTTGCTCTTTTGAATTCCTATTGATAGCCATCCAAGGGTGGTAAAACACTGGGAAAGTCTACTTTTTGTTGATGACCTTAAGATCTAGAAGTTCCAAGAAGATAAAAACCTTGTAGAAAATTGCTTTTAGCAAAATCGATATCAAATTTACTTATTTCATAAATAATAAATTATCAATTAACAAAACAGAGGTAAAGGATCTGAAAGTTTTTTTTCAAAGTAATATAAAATTCAGTAGTCATTTTGAGATATTACTACTAAAGTGTATGGTGCACTTGGTATTGGTATAAGGAATTCAAGGAACTTCACATGTTATCTTTATGTTAACATAGGTAATGTTTACTTGTACATAGTTTTGTATAAAACCATGCTAAAGGACTTTAATATTTAAACTTTAGAAATAAGGAGAAAAACTAAATTTTTCAGAGTCGAATAGAGGCCTACCAGATGAGAACAGTGATCTTATACCGGGTAGTGCGTCGCCGGGCGGAAGATAGAAAATCCCATGTAAATTTTAGAGAAGTCATTTATTGGCTTCTCTGTACATTTTACATAAAAAATGTAAGATAACTTTTTGAAGAGACCAATCTGGCAAACCCTCGTGCAAAGTTTCAAATAATTTTAATAAGCGAATCTTGAAGTATTGAATGAAATGTAATTGCCAATGCCAAATTACCAAATTTTCGGTTCAGGTAAAACCAGACACCAGCCACCAGCAAACAATTTGTTATAAGGCTTTGTCAAATCTGACATACAGCCGAATACAAGAAATGTTATTTTTTTTGTTTTATCAATCTCACAACCATACATTCAAGTAAGACTTAATTATGACTATTATTTATTAAGTAATTATTTATTAACTTAATTATGGCTATTTTTTCATCGATTGAATAATTCATACTTGTTTTCAAATATCAACTGTCACTAATTTATTGTCACTTTTCCTCACGTCAGTGACAATATTCATTTTACTGGTTTTACCTGAACCGAAAATTTGCAAATTTAGCAATTACATTTAATTAAATAATTTAAGATTCGCTTATTAAAATTTTTTGAAGTATAATACATATTTACTTGAAGTATAATAGATATTTTTTATATACACAGGAGCTGAGAATTAATCAATTGATCTCTGAGCTCGTTTCTTCTTTTCAATATACTACCTCATTTTATTATAGATAATAAACTTGAAAACAATGAGAAAAGCCTAATTTTAAAAAAATTTAAATTTCTTAGGTTGATGTTAATACATGCTTTTTTAATGAAATTTAATTAATAATGTTGCAAGCATTCCAAACATTAAAAGAAATAATGGTGATGTCATTTGAAAAAAAAGTTTAGAGGTGATTTTTAGGGGATCACTTGTCGGGGGTAGTGTTTATAAGTAATTTTGGGTATACATTTTCTTTTAAAAAATTATACTTTAAAATAAAAAAGTTTCAGCCTGTGACGTTGAAAGTGGAACACCCTGTATAAATTGAGTTTCCTATAAAGAAAATACATATTAAAATAATTATTATTGAGTCTTAATTTCTTTGAAATGTCTTTTTTGTTCTTGAATGGCTGAAGAGCTTCTATCTTTCTTCAAGATTCATTGTATTTAGGTCCAGCGTAGGGAGATTCAATATGTTTCTTTTATCATGAAAGTGAAAACTTAAATTTAATGTTGAGTGATATGTCATTCATAGTTAAGTTGACTTGGTTTATAAGTCCTTGAGATGAATGGCTTGATTTGGATAATGCATTCATTGGTAGTTCCTACCAAATAAGAACTATGAAGTAAAGACATTGTCTTTGAAAATTGGGCATGACACTGGAGCATTCAATTGGCCTGGAATGGATATCAACCATTTTCCATCTATAATTCTAGTAACTTGAATATCTTGGAGTTCTATGCAAAAAGGGCGACACATTGTAGCATTATGCAGACAGTATGAGCATTTTTACATAAATACTCATAGAGTTGTAGTTCGGCAGATAATTTATCCATATTAGAATACTTTCTATCGCTAACCACAACTAAACACAACACTAACTGGTCAGTTTACACTTGATAATGGTTGGAGATACTTACCAACCAAAACGTCGTGTTACATTAAATAAATAAGACAATGCAAATTCGACAAGATGTTTTCACTGTAGCATTGTCTGCCACCTTCAAAAACAGCTTTTTGGTAATTATTAAAATTGCAGAGCTCTGAAATAAATAAGTTGGCAAAGACAGATATACAGTATCTTCTAGTGAATTAAAAATTAGTTTTTGTTATAGGGTTAATACTTGGTATCTGTTTGCTAATACTATTACAGGCCTACTTTTACTAATTTCATTATTATACTGTTCCATAAGTTTTATAATGATAGAAGTTGTTTATTTGATATAATAAATATTATGACTTAGAATAAGGCAAGAAAAAAGCAAATACATATACTCTCAAAAGTGTTATAGGGTCCGGTAAAGTTAAAGGGACGTCTAAAAACCGATTTTTTTTTGAAAATTTTTACATAGAATGTTGAGTGTGGTCAAAATATTGATAAAAAAGTGAGGATGATTGGAAAAAATACAAAATTTTGGAAATTATGAAGGTTTTTCTACATACGTTAAATACGTAACTATTGCCGGCTTGCACAAGGTTTTTTAGCTCTTGATTTTGCTATAATTGAAAAATATATATATTGGGGCAATTTTGGAACTTTTTGGGTGCTAAAATTGTAAATTTATAGAATTCTCTATCACTTTGTACCACTATAATTACATATTTTGTAATTTACACACACGAAATATAAAACAATAACCTTATTGACGAAAATGGGAGTGGCTTCACTACGTCCCCAGTAGCATTTTTTGGTTTTGCCTGGAACACTTTTTAGTTGGATGGGTTGGCTGTGGACTCAATTTTAGATAACAAAGGCATATTATACCTAGTTAGATTTTACATTACATGAACAAAATACATTTATCAGGTGTTAAGAAATAGGTATTATTTATTTAAATTATTTGATATTTTATGTAATTTTATATATAATAAATAAACATTTTGAAAAAAAAAACATAATTTAAGATATTTAATTATTAATAAGTAAATAATAACGATGAGGTTTAATGTACATTAACTTATAGTCAAAACAATAAATATCTTTAAATTCATTATAGGCATAAGGCATAGGAATTATAGGCACAAACACGCGGGGCTCCCGCCCGCGTGTTTGTGCCTATAATTCCCATTTTCTAACTATTATCCCATTCCCTAAGTAGGGCTCAAATGACTACCCAACCCACTATTTAGCGCCAACCCAAGGTTCCAATCCCTTTTTGCAATGCCAACTCCACATGTGCGCCAACCACACAGTCCCATGTGCGCACACGGGGCTACCGCCCCATGTGCGCCCGCCTTGTATGCGCACACGGGGCTACCGCCCCGTGTGCATATTTTATGATTATATAAATAAACAAATGTCAAATACCTACCTATAATGAGACAGGACAGAAAATTACGATAATTGTACTAGTACAGTAGCCACTCCCAATAAATATGTGACATTTTGACAGTTTTTTTATTTATGAATAAATCCGTATTTGCATATTTAATATTCCTGATTTGCGTGTGGAAATTTGTGTTTATCACCTAAAGAAGTGATGTAAATCCTTCTAAGTTGCAGAATTTTGTTACTTAAGGCTTTAAATTTAAATTAATAGCATATATAATGGTCAACGTGATGCCTAGTCGCAAATAGAGTGTAGTTAAGCCGGGTGTAATTGTGAATCATACGTAAGTAGAAAATCCTTTATAATTTTTAAAATTTTGCATTTTTTTATTTCATCCTCACTTTTTTATCAATAAAATGTTCAAACTCAACATTCTATGTAAAAATTTTCAAAAAAAAATCGTTTTTTAGACGTCCCTTTAACTTTAACGGACCCGTGTTATAAACTATATAATTAAATTTCTAATTAAGAGAAACAGGGATATACATTTCTTATAGGGGTAAGTGATTGCTCCCTTACCCGATTTATTCAGCAAGTGTCAAACATTAAATCAGAAACATTTTAACTTACGCTATTTTAAATCAAATACATGGGTCCTTCTTACATGGATCCCTTTCGCCATTGCTGCCTCCTTATTCAGGAAGAGAGTTGAAATCTTATCTACCAGCCCTATGCACGCCACTTTCTATCTTGCCGTCTTCCATGGGTGTGTACACGATATGCTGGAATTGTAAAAGGGTCTTTTTTGGAATTTCACACTTATTTTCTGACCATCGCCTACAACGTAAAAGAAAAAGAATAGAAGTAATGACTAATGGTTAGTATTCAAGGCTTCAAGAGCCTTGCCGCCTTCTCACATTTAACACTGTTGTTACTGACAGCTGCCAATGTTGTCTGTCAATACCAAGTGTCAAACGAAAAGAAAACAAACTAATGCTTCATCCAGATGTTAAAGATATCGACGCTACCGGTCGATATTCATTTGGGATTCATTCTTCATTCCCTCGAAGTATCGTATACTTTTGTATACAAATCGTGTTATCGTGAGCTACGTATTACCCAAAATAATGGCAACACCGCTTGGTTGCGGCTTGCAGGCGGCGGAATTTTTCGTTTTTATTTTTTGAACCCGGAGTCAGCAGACCTCACTTTGTAGTGTTACTGCACGTTGCATTAATAATTTTTGAGCCTTATTTTCGTGTTTTTTTTTCACTATGGCTGTTTATACCCCTCCCGAAAGAGTTCAACTAATTAAATGGTTTTATGGAGACAATTCGGCAGTAAAATGTAGAGATTTGTTTTCAGTGACATTTGAGAATAGACCGATTCCTTGTGCAAAAACGGTTTTAAATGTGGTTACAAATGTTTTTAAACATCTTTTTGTCTTCAAGATTGTAAAAAATGCCACACAAAACGTCAAGAACCACCTGTTGAAGTGGTCCAGGATATAGAACGGCGGGAAGAAATGGTTTGCAGTACCTTAGAACTTGATTCGAGACGGTCCACTAGAAGTGTTGGAGAGGAACTGGGAATGAGCAATAAAACTGTTGCTCGTATCGGGAAAAAATACGGGTACAAATGTTTCAAGCATTCAAAAACTCAGGAAATATTTTTTGAAGACCAGTGGTGAAGAATGGAATTTTGGGAAACCATGATGGAAAAGGCAAATGAAAACAAATATTTTTTAATAATCCTTCCATTGTTCGTTATTGGTCTCAGGAAAATGAGCACAGAAGTTTTCAGTTTTGTACCTAGTATCCTCAGAAATTGAATGTTTGGGCAGGTATTTTGGGCGACAATGTTATAGGGCCATTTTTTATTGATGGCACTTTAAACGCCCAAAAGTGCCTTGAGTTGCTGCAAAAACAAGTTCTTCCTGCCATTCAAAACCTACCTGATGTAGACCTGGGATCGGTTTATTTTCAGCAAGATGGCTGTCCTGCTCATAACGCGGCTAGGGTAAAAGAATTTTTAGCAAATACTTTTCCTAACCGTCTTATTAGTGGGACTGGCGATATTAAATGGCCTCCAGATTTGTCTCCAAATGACTTTTATCTGTGGGGTTACCTTAAGCAGACCATTTACAAGCATGAATTTAGTAGGCCAACAAATTTAGAGGAGTTGCGAAATAAAATTGTCGAAGGTGCCAATTCCATCAGGTAATGGAACGTGCCAATTCCATTACCTGAAACTCTTTTGGAGGTGCGAAATAGCTTTTATGATAGGTTAAGTTTTTGTTTAGCGAAAGAAGACGGTTTATTTAAGCCTTTTATTTAAAAAATGATATGTTGTTAAGTTTGTTTATTAGAGTTTTATTTATGATTTTTTATTATATTTTTATCAGAGTTGATATTTTATTTTTTATTAGAATAACGCTTTAATTTTCATTATGCAAAACACAGCATATTAAACATTTTAAGATTACAATTCTATGCGGGTTTTACACATTGTCATGTCTGTAAAACCCGCATTAGAATAAATATTTTAAAAATGCCTGGATTTTCGCGTAATATTTTGGGACATTTTGTCGCCAAACGACGCAGCTCCACGAAAGTCAAATATTTACTAATCCCCATAGAGTAATTAAAAGTATGATTTAATATTCATTTCTCTATGCTAATCCCGTCCTCGGGCCTGCCGGGGCGGTGCTCTGTCGCAGGCACTCGTACACGCGCGACGTTGCAAAATTTCGCCTCTATGCGGTTTCCTATAAGTAACGAACGAAAACACGCTCTATATATATGTTACCGCTAATATCCATCGCTAATATGCATAACAGCTACACATATTGGGAATTATTCGTAAATACTAAAACCGTTTTATCGATACCTACTAAAATCACTTAGATTCAATTAGAAATTAAATATTTTATAATTATTATAGATTTCTTAAAAAGTTTTTATTGTTGTACGTTTATGGCCACGGTTGCTCCTGATTTGATGTTATGACATAGTATATAAGTGAACTATACATTATATGAGTGAACTTGTGAACAGATCGGCTTAAATCGCCTTTTTTTCATGGTGCGGGAAAACAGCACAAGTTTTTACTATCGCAATGGTCCACAAAAATACTCAAATACGTCTTTTTTCAGCCAAACACTATAGAACAGATAGAAAAAATAAAACTTCACAAATGCCGTGTTACCATTTCAAATTTTTTGAAACGGTTTTAGGAATAAGAATGTTAATAACTTTTTTTGCTTTCAAGACCTTATTTTTGAGCTTAGAATAACATATATCTATTTCTACTTTTTATTTTTAACCCAAAATCTAACATCAATAAATAATTATTATTATATGTGGAGGAAATTATGTGTGAGACTTCCTTCTCGTCTGGAGCTGCTTACGTAATCGTTAAGTACGATTCGTACTTATTAGTAAATAGCATATTTGGTGCAAATATTTAATTAGGACTTTGACAGTGTTGTGGTTTTCACATCTTGTGTTAATTATAGCAGAAAATTTCCTCTTTTGAAAATGCGTGTAAGCTTGACAACAGAGAATCGATGAATATGCTTGGAAACAAAACACCTTCCTTGCCCCTGTGCATATGTATTTTGTAAAACAACTCTGACAAATTCTAAGATTTGATATTATAATTGCAACAGAAGTAACTCGAAAGGTAAAATTTAAAAATATATAAGGCGAACTAAATCGGCCCACTTATATTAATTATTATTATATAAGTGGTATAATTATTAATATTATTAATTATTAACAAAATTGACATCATGGACAAAATTACTACAATGATCGTTTTAAAAACCTATTTGTTTTTGTATTAAGAAGATTTGTTTATTGTAGGTTTTACTGGAAAGTATTTAAAAAGATATTACAAAAACTGGAGGGAGCATAAAAATGCATGGAACTTGTCCATCTCACATTATAGCAACTTTTATTGAAAGTGGTAAGTTTAAAAAATATTGTACACAGTGGCGGACTTACCGTAAAGAAGATATAGTCTATGGCCTAGGGCGGAAAAATTCAAGGCAAATTAAGTGTAAAAAAAGTATTTTTTGCATTGCATTAACTTGTTTGTTTCAACTTTCTATTTTAAAGTGTACTACTGAAAGATCATGTTCTGCCTTGAAACATGCTTAAAACTATCATTGATCTTCATTGAGGAAGGAAAACTATTCAGTTGTTGATAGTAGTCAGAGTTGTTTCTGTTAATACATTGAGAATATTATCGTGATTCTGCAGTTAAAATATCAAGACGCAAAAATCTGTAAATGTGAGTGTTGGTGGTTGGCTTAGCTGTAATAATTTAAATAAAATAAATGAGATTCTTAGCATTGTTTTTCTTCATTAAGGTTTGTAACCCAATTAATCAACAATATTATTGATTAAGCACTCACGCCGCCAATATTCGTTATCATTGTCTGATGGCGGATTACTTCTATGTGTTTGCTTGTGAGCAAGACGTGGAACCGACATTTCTATGTTCAAATCCATTGCAACAGCTCGCGCTTTTTAAACCATTTAATTACTCATCACTCTATCAGGAAACTCGTGGTCATTTCTGAGAATATCTTTGATATTTTAGATGTGTTCTCCCACCGAGATCATGTCGATCGATTTAGCTTGCAGTGCGCTAACTACTGGTTTTAAAACTGCTGAATATTTGGCTATTGTTTGTGGAGCAATAATAAACACTTGTTTTGTAACGGCTGAATGCAACTGATATGCAGATTTTCCGGTGGCATATATTTCCTCTACGGATAACGTTTCTAGAGATTTCTTAAGCTCTGGGAAATTTTGAGAAAACTTTCTGATTGATTTGTATTTTTCGGATCATCTCGTCTCACACATGCGTGATAGGTTTGGAGCGTAATTTCGACGTGGAGACGATTCTCTGAAAAACTTTATAACATCTTTTACAGTGGCGAAAGTATTTCTAATTTCTGGCATTTCGTTCGCATCATTCACAACAAGGTTAAGTTTGTGACTTGAAAAATAAAAATATAAAGCACGAGGATATTTTTTTCTCAAAATGGCTTGTACGCCACCCTCTTTCCCAGCCATTGTAAAACAGCCATCGAATTCACATCTTTCGCAATCTTTGATTGGGAGGTTAGAACTAATCAAGAAATTGTCAATTGCTTTAATCAAGAAATTGTCAATTGCTTTAATCAAGAAATTGTCAATTGCTTCGGCAATTGCTGAAGCATTTTGTGCTTTTAGTTCAATGAACTCTACAAATTCTTCTCTGATTTTCCTTTTGCTTTCGTCGTATAATCGCACCTCTATTGACAGCTGTTCTTTCCCAGCTAGGTCTGCTGTTTCATCAGCTAAGACTGAGTAAGCCATGGTCTTCTGAACCTCACTTATTATATTCTCCTTAATAACTTCGTCACATAAATTTATCAATTCGTTTTGTATTTTTGGAGATGTGTACACTGTATTGCGACGGCACTTTCCTAGGTGACTCTTTAATTTATCATCCCCTGAATTGAATCTCAACTTCAATAAATCTACTAAAACACCCTCATCTGTTTGTTTTCTCCTAATAGGCATATCATGTGTACCGCAAAATTCTATACAAGAAATAATTGATAACAATATTAGTCTGTTTTGATCCATTGCTTTTTGGGGTCCACTTTGCAGTTAGATGTCTACAGGAACATTTTCAAGAAAATTTTTTGCATCATTTGTCTCTGTTAGATGAAGGTTGGTCGTTGCATACTTTCGGCAGTCTCCATGCATATTTTTGAACTTTATATGTGGCCTGACCATAAATGATCCCAAAATTCCTCCATGATGCACCATGGCTAATATATTCGAAGATTGATCCAACCAAGCATGATTAATTTTTTTTTCAAATGGCTTGCAAATTGCTTTATTTTCAAATCATTTTCAAAATCGTAATTTCTGGGCAGGATTTAAGGATTTTTTATCCAACTCCCTTTTCTTTTCCGTCGATACCTGGGTAGCCAACCCAACATGACGACCCAGATCATTTCCATGATATCCATCGTCCACTATAATTTCAGGATCGACGTTGATGTCATAAGTTTGTTGGGACGTCGATGGAGAAGAATAGTCGGCAACAGATATATAACAGCTTCTGGAGAATGTGACGCTTGTCCAATGTTAGCATGTAATGATCTTGACATTAAATGAGTAGTTTTATCATAGCTGTCATTTTCATCACTTCCACTGCTACTTTTCCGACATTTTTTTCTTTTTTCGCGTGTTGTCCGTAAAAAATGGATACACAAAATTACTATTACGGTGTTTAGGCATAGCATGAAAATACGAAAAAAAGAGATCAAAATAAATATAATAACATTACATTCAAATATCATTTACTTCGGACTTATCAGTTAAAGTAATATTGCTATATTCAAAATTTGTTAACTTTGTGGTTTGAATAAAGAAATCAAATAGTCATATTAGGTTTTGTTTTGTTTTGACTTACCCCTTTTGAAGAATTTCCTGATATCAATTTGACAAAGTAATATTTTCAGTATCAAATTGTTGCGCAGTAAACGTAAATTCGTGTCGGCGCAACTAAACTCTAAAACACTATGGCGCGTGAAATATTGGCTTGTATTAAGCTCCGAACTGAATTGCATTGTATTCGTTGTCTAGTCCCGTCGAATTGAATTGCCTTGCTCTGCCTCACGATCCCGCTTATATATTGAAATATTCCTGCTCTCGAAATACGTAGAAAATACTGACTCTCGACTCTATTTCCATCCTTGTCTCATACTTGCTCTCACTGCTTTTCCTTTCCAGCTAGAACGTTCTTCGTGGTATTGCTATTCAACAGAATAATGTTGCTCAAACTTTTTTCGTGACGAAACCCATTTAAAAAAATAAATTTTTAACGGAACCCTAGGCTCTAAACTAAAAGCAAAAGCAGTTATATGTGAATTGTTTATTAATAATCATACAAAAAAAGATAGATTCAGTAAGTAGTGAGTTAGTAAGCAAATGATAACACTAAGTTCATTCAATGCGAGGCATGTAATTGTTTTTTATTCCTCATCAACTGGGTAATGTCAGGCTTGATAGAAGAATGCTGAATTCGAATGTCTGGTTCGACATCCAGTCCATTGCGGTATTTTGTTTTTGTAACTGTATATGCTGAAAATCCCGTTTCACACAAATACGTTGTTGCGAACGGCAGAAGAACATTCAAAGCTTTTGTGGCAAATTGTGGATATTCATCACGAACCCTGCACCAAAAATCATTTAGTAAAACTGTTTTGAACAATGATTCCATGCTTGTATCCGATGTCATTTCTAGAAATGATTCATAGATCTGATTTGACATATTTTCAGGCTTCTGCATTTTGATAAAAAAGGGTTTTAAATCCATGGGTTTATTTTCAGTTTTGTATTCTGTTCTTCAGGAAAGTAAGATTCAAAAGTCCCTTGCAGATAATTGAGATATTGCACCAATCCAACAAATATTTTATTTTAAAATATTTCTGTAAGACTATGGTTGCTAAGCAACTAACTAGCAATAAAAAGCTTCCGATTTCTCTCTTACCAAAATAAGTAATCCAAAAATCTAATTTTCTTTTAAAGGCAGTTATTTTGTTGTTCGCATAACATAAAACTGTTGTCTGTTTTTCTTGTAGTGGCAGGTTTAATTGGTTAAGTTTTCCAAATATGTCTGCTAAAAATGCTAGTCTAGTCTAGAAAAGTTTCTAATTCTGTTCTTAGTTCAAAAAGCCTCCTCGAAATTTTACCCTGAGACAACCATCTCACTTTAGTATGGAGCAATAGTGTTTTATGATCGCTACCATAATGTTCACATAATATTGGGAACAATCGGGATTGTAGTGGACGTGACTTGACAAAATTTATTATTTTTACTGACTCATCAAGAACCAATTTTAGATTTGTTTGCATTTTCTTAACAGCGAGTGGTTGTCTACGCAGGATGCAGTGGCTGGAATTACAAATTGGCGCTTTCATTTTTATTCGTGATATTGCTCCTGCTGTTCTACCTGTCATTGCCTTGGCTCCATCGGTTCAAATATCAATGCAATCATTCCAATCGAGTTGGTTTTCTTCAAAAAATATGTTAATCGTGTTAAAAAATTCTTCTCCAGTTGTGTTAATAGGCAGCGATGCACATGAGCAAGTCTTCTTCGAGTGAATGTTTACATGGATATCGCACAATTACTAGCAAGATGGCCAATCCAGCGACATCAGTCGACTCATCCATTTGCAAGACGAATTTGTTATTTTGAAGCCGTGAAACCAGTTCTTGTTTTATGTTTGCTGAGATATCCCCAATTCGGCGCGTACCTGTATCGTTCGAAAGCGGCACTGTAGAAAGATGCTTTACAGATTTTTCGTCGAGCATACATTTTGTTATGTCTACCACATATGGTTTTATTAGCTTTTCAGCGATAGTGTGCACTTCTCCTGCTTGGGCACTGCGGTAACTAACCAAATGCGATGCCTCCGTGGCCTTTTCATTCACAGTCGGAGTCGCTTACGTCATAGTTTTTTGGCTTCTTAATAATTGTTCTTTTTTACATAGAAAAATTCTTTACTTTTGTTTTTGAAGTCGGGATGTACAGTTCCTAAATGTCGGCGCATCTTAGCAGGTACCATCGAACTATTAAGAAGGAGTTTGCTGCACAACATACAAAGAGGTGAGCCGTTAGAAACAACAAATCTGAGATTGTATGATTCGTCATACTTTCGTTTTTTCACCTTCAGTGTGTTATTAGATGTTTTACTACTTGAACTTGAAACCATAAAACTAGAACTTGACGCCGTCATATCATCTTGATTTGACGCATCATCCAAGCGAATCACATTTTTTGCAACACCTTTAAGCCAGCACTCCATTCTTCTTTAACACTAATTTGATTTGGTCAATTTTATAACAAATAGTATCTCTTGATGCAAGAAATACAAGATTTTACAACCACTACAAACAACAACAAGACAAGCAAACATAAAATACTGTGCACAATGTGAGTAAATTTTGTGGTACGTTGCTTGATTTATAAATTCTCCGCGCCAAACAATCCTCCTTTATATTATACCAGCAACCATCGAATTATCTCGAATTCCTCAGAAACTTCGGAGAACCAGATTTTCTCCGAAGTACGCGTGAGCACGAGAAACAGCGCGACGAACCGAGGTCATTCGATTGCTTATAGTCCGGGGGCGCATGGTGGCGTACGAGTAACGCTGTAACATAATGGTGTGTGCTATACTGGGGAATCCCACTCCTCCGGTATGGAGGGCTATTCCACGGATTCTGGGGGGGGGACAATCTACCATTACGGAACACAGAATCCAAGAAACTAAGTAGCACTAACACCGAACTATGTAGCCAAAGTATTGACGAAGATTAACCTGAACTACTACTAAGACTTGAAGACCTTGAATAACGCAGAAGATCAATAAGAAGAACATTTGATTCACCTGATGTTGTAAGGAGAGGTTCAAACGCATCGGCGAGTCGTTTTTTTACAAGAATAATGGATAAGAGCAAACGTACGGATGAATCGCTTACAGAAACATCTCCAGAACCCGAAAGAGAATGCCACAAGATGGAAGCACAACAAAGGATGCAATAAAATATTACAGAATTATTGCAAAACATAAACGAATTAGTAGAGTTCGGACGAGCAAATAAAAATGTCTACAAACAAGTAAAAGGGCTAGCACAGTCTATCAATCAAGCGGCCAGTAAAGTGGAAAGGGAACTCTACAAGAACTTTGATAGTTTCCTAATAAAAAAGGGAGAAGGTAGATGAAGGTACACAAACTTCAGTGTGGACTCAGCAAGGTGAAAGAGATCTACTTGACATAGGAAAACTAACATCTTACGATGTATGGAACACGGAACCTCAAAAGGACTGGAAGGACAGTGTTTATCTGAACACGGAAATAAAAGTAGGTAACCCCCTCAAAACAAAAGAGGCAACGGTTAAAGTCATTTTAGTATGTCCAAACGAATTAGAAATGTGTACGAGCATCCAGGCGCGCTGTTTAAAGAGCGATATCGAGAAATCATCGACACGGAAGCCAATTTTGAGGTGTACAACCGCACAGCAGTGAAGATCACAAGAATTCACAAATCAAAAGATCATTAGAATAAACCAGGGAAGTAGTGAGAAGGAACTTTGGGATCGTTTAATAGAACTGCGACCGGAAACTATAGATGATGATAAAGTGACAATCCATAAAATAGAAGGAATGGAAATTCACAGGCTTAAAAAAATGGTTGAGGCCATTTTTTATGGCCAAAATACATACGTAACCATCTATACAAACAATGAGAAAGACCTGCAGAAAGAAGAAAAAATAAAAGAAAACGACAGAAGGAGATGACAGAGAGGCACAACTGTCATAATCCTCGAGAAGGGCTACAACCCCTTTGAAGAGATTGCAAAAGAACTGAAAGCCAAATTAAGAGGCACAGTAAAAAGATAATTCAGAAAATGCTAGAGGCAAAAAGTGGCAGTGTTCTCTTGGTTACGGATAAAAACGATTAAGCAGTGAAATTCCTTAAGCAAAAAATAGAAGAAACTATGGAAAATATAAAAGTTAGGATAGCTGGATATAAGAACCAGCAAAACGTAATACTATACATCACAGGTCTGGATATAATATATAGTATATATATATATAGTATATGTTATAATATCTGAGACATGACGGTTTGCAGTCAACATGGTACAATCACAAACAGTTTGCACATTAATGTCTTAATTTGGCAATCAAAAATAAAGAACATTGTTACAAAACAATCGCATTTACACATCACGGAACCTCGCACGAAAATATTTTTGCCACCTCTCTGCGGTTTTAAAAACAATAATAAGTAACTTTAAAACGTGGAGAAAAATTATACTTATTAATAAATGTTCAATAGGTACTTAAGCTACTTCTTAAAAGTAAAATCTGCTCGACAGTCTTTCATATTTATAAATCTTTCCATTACTTTTTCATCAAAATTGTTTATTTCCATCACTAAATTTCTATTGATGGACATCATGGCTAGAGCATTAAGTTTTTCATTAAGCATAGTACTTCGCAGGAAGGTTTTTATTCGCTTACGGGTGGAAAAATTGCGCTCGGCCTCTGCAGTTGTCATTGGGGTCGTCACAATGATATTTAATAATTTTATTGTTTTAGCAAATGTTTCGCCAAGATTATTTTCTAAAATAAATGAAAGCAAGTTCATAGCTCCAATATTTTGTGAGAATCTGATCTTGAGTAAATGACTTCTAGTTCAGTTCTTAATCTAATTTTACATAACATTAGATAAAAAGTAACTACATTATCTAAAATATCCACTGGAAAGGTCTTGTTATATTTTGGATACGCTTCTTTATCAAACAAGTTAGCTGCTTGAAGATAACCTCGATAGGAAAATCTGTCCTTCGCTTGGGTAACAACTGTATCACATACCTCTTTTGCAATAATACTTTTCAAGTTATCGTCAGTTCTTCTTCTTTTGACACTTTCAAAGTTTAATTCTACATTAGCCTTAATATTATCGGTATCGTTTCTTATTTTGGCAATGCTTGATTCAAATATCGACAGATCTTAGAGAGTAATATATAAATCCGGCAAAGGTCTGCCTAAAGTCTTAATGTTTACTTTTTCTTCCAGTGAAAGATTTGAAAAATTACAGTTAATTAAAAAGCTTACAGGATTCATTATTAAATTTCAATAATAATTATTGTATTATTCAGTCTCGAAATACTCAGACACACACAAACCACCGATTAAAAACAAAATTTTGCCGAATAAACAACAAAAAAGTCTTCCTGCCGCCTGCGGTCCGATTTACAAAACATTAAAACAAAAGCCGAATGCACCATAAAACTGGGGCGCTAAATTTTTGCGCGCCTCGCTATCGGTAACGAGCGTGATTAAAGCCGAGAAGATGGGTCGTCGAGAGTAACTTTTTGGTCAAATTATGGACGCGGATGTAAGCGCGCCCCACTTTCTATCTTCCTCTTCAAATAGAGGAAGATAGATGAGCTGTACCTTGTGCGAGACAGAGAGCGGTATACGTAAGATGCCAGGAGCACTGGTTGTTGCACTTTGGTTGTTGATTTAAATAGCGCATTATCTCCTATAGTACAGGCGCTTGTGTTAAACGTTTAAACGCGGGTTGATAAAAATATAATTAATAATTACTGCACACGAGTTTTAAATTTAAAATAAGTAATTTTTAATGAAATTACTGGGGGGGCGCGCGCCCTTGCGCCCTTATTAGCAAGCCGCCAATGCTGTGATAAAGGGAAACCTAATATCTATGATAAAACTGTGATATGAACTTCGACTGTAAAAAGACTGTGATATATTCCTTCTAGTACTAGTTCTTAATCGATTTACATATTTTACTTATTTACTAAACGCCGACCGCTCCGCTGGTGCCCACGATATGGCAGCGAAAGTTGCAGCAGAAGAATCTACAGATATTTTAGTAGTGAGTGAGCAAAATATAAAATTAACAAAAAAACGACCCTGGATTACAGACAGGGCAAGCTGGGTGGCCCTTAAACTCTTAAACAAAAACAATAATGTTAAGAGGGTTATAAAAGAAAATGGAGTGCTGGGACTTCAGCTAGAATATCTATGGATTTTAGGCATCTCCAAATATTTTGCTGCAACAGTATAAAACTTACATTGATACACTGCTAGATATGGTAGAGACTACAGGAAGAGAGGCAGTAATAGCTGGTGATTTCAATACGAAAGCAGAAGAATGGGGTTCGCCGGAAACAGATAAAAAAGGACAATATATCTTGGAGGCCGTGGCAAGACTTGGACTAGCAGTTCATAATGACGGAACCCCCCTCATTCAGGAATAGCAAATTTTTTTAGCTATTCCTATCTACGCAAGAAATAGCTAAAAAAATTAGAGAGTGGAGGGTTTTGGATCACTACATCTACATATAGCTTTTGAAATCCTCGTGAAAAACATATCAAGCATGACATTCAAAAATAAAACCATAATCAACAGAGAAAGGCTACGTGAGAAGATGAATGAATTAACCGAGGAAGAAAAACCAGAAAATCACTACAATCTGACAAATATGGTCAGAAATATTCTCAACGATTCTACAGACAAACATTATGGACCAAACAGACAAAGAATCCCATACTGGTGGAGTGAAAAAATAGAGACACTAAGAAAAAGCTGCCAAAGAATTCGCAGGGCAAAACAAAGGTCTCAAACAAACAAAATTTGACTTGGCAATAGTCGAACAGCAAAGTGCTGCCCATGAAGAACACATAAACGCAAGAAAAGCGCTCAAGGACGAAATTAGAAAGGAAAAAACAAAAATGTGTAAAGAACTCTGCAATGAACTGGAGAACGACCTGTGGGGACAAGCCTATCACATTGTCAGGAAAAACATAAAAGGCGATACAGAACCAATAAAATTGACAGATGATAGAGTGTCGGAAGTAATAAACGAGCTGTTTCCCAGTTATCCAATCTCGAATGCTTCTACGGCGAGATTGGATCACTGTATGCAAAGGGCGGCTCAGGTACTTACCTTCATACTCACTTTCTTTCCTTCACCCGCGTTCTTTCCTCTAAACTTATGGCGAGACTTTTTTCGTCTTTCTATTTCGACCGCTCTTGGTCAACCCTTGATATTTCCAATCCCGGCGCTATTAGGTTTTCGAGGGCTAGGGATCCTTCTACACCTCAAACAAAAAAAATTAAAAAAAATTAAAACATAAAAAAATGAAAATAAAATAAATTGATGACATGATAATGACTCGGCTTTGGACAAGAACTATAAATAAATAATAGGAGGGTAAAACTACAGGAGAAAAGTTTACGGAGCAGGGGCATGGATTCCCAGTTCCGGTCGGTGACGCGGGTGAGCTAGCAGGCCCCGCCCGACCTTCAGCCAAAAAACTGCCCATTTCCATTGGCAGGGAACCAGGCTTGTGAGCAGTCCTATGCGACTTAGAAAAGAAAGAGAAAGGGATTATTAGAGATGGATTCTTCCCAGCGAGAAACAATATATTCAGGACACCCCTATTTGCAAAGGGGATCATACCGTAGGAGGTAAAGGAACACCAGACAAGTGAAGAGGAAGACGCAGTATGCAACAAAAATAAAAAAAGGAAACGAAAAGCTACTCCAGAAGCACAGAATATATTTTGGATTATATCGAGAAACCTTGAAGTACTGAAAACTAGGGATGACGAACTAATGAAGTTTTGTGACCAAACGCAAAATGTACACAAAAATATTAAAACTTTAGCAAAGCAAATAGGCTCAACAGTTCCATAAACGGTTGCAGAATATAAAAGTGACAAATACGAAAGACATCAGACAAAAAAGGAACAAAACGCTAAGATCGCAAAATATGAAAAAAGATTAAATAATTTAGTAGCTAAGAAATCTACAGATGCGAAAACACAAACGGGAGAAGAAGACTGTGGAGGCCAGCTAAAACTATCCGTCTTAGCTGCTTTATCCACTTAAAATACTCGGATGGCAAATGATAAACTACGAATTCCTCGAACTCAGAACGTAATTTATTCATACTTGAGTTACAAATGATAAAGAAAACAAATAAACACTTCTTCACACACACAGTTATAGGGAGTATTTAGCAAACATTAAACTTAAAATGTACATGAGTAACCGCATGATTACAGAGGGCGAAAACACGGCGGCCGCGGGACGTTACTTAATCGCTACCGAATGGATGACTCATGACAATAGACGACTAACTTATTGTCTGGGGAGCGGGGAAATAACAGCGCGTAATTATAAATAGATTGAGACATGAGCGCTGTTGCCACTACACTTAAAGTAATTATGAAATTAGGGGAAAATAATACTGTCCCGAAAAAAGACATTATTACTACGAGTTATTATTACTACGTAAAGGCGATAATTTTGAGAAAATAGCAGGCCTGAAAATGGGCCGACACAGTATACACAGCTATAAAAGTAGGTAGCCCTCTTGCAACAGAGAACAGTAAACTCAAAGTGGTAATCACGGTGCCAGAAGACCCGAAAATAGAGAAGTCCATACAAGATACCTATAGACACAGATACCCAGATCTGTGCGACATGACAGAACCTTTCGACATACTTGAAGTTAGAATTGCATCCCAAAGAGACCTAAAGCAAAACCAAAAAATAATAAAAATAAATAATTCTACTAAATGTCAACAAACGTTTTATGAACTAGCTAAATGCCCGCGGCGTTGCTCGCGTGAAATTTGAAAATAAAAGAAAAGTTCTACTGAAGAACTTCTTTGTAAACAACTTTTTTTGTTTTGCCTTCTTGTGCCAGAATTGATGATTTTTTTGGTGAACTTGTTCTAGAACAGGCTACATAGAATTGTCGATGCGTAAAGCAATCCTGTTTCAAATCAATCTCTGCTGTCTTTGAGTCTGGCCCTGCGACCTGTAATAAACAAAACAAAAAACTCTTCAAAGAAAGAGATAAATTAAAAAATTAATAATATTAATTTAGCTTATTGATGTTAGATTTTGGATTAAAAATAAAAAGTAGAAATAGATATATGTTATTCTAAGCTCAAAAATAAGGTCTTCAAAGCAAAAAAAATTATTAACATTTTATTCCTAAAACCGCTTCAAAAAAAATTTGAAATGGTAACACGGCATTTGAGAAGTTTTATTTTTTCTTTAGTGTTTGGCTGAAAAAAGACGTATTTGAGTATTTTTGTGGACCATTGCGATAGTAAAAACTTGTGCTGTTTGTCCCGCACCATGGGAAAAATGCGATTTAATCCGATCTTTTCTCAAGTTCACTAATATAATATATAGTTTACTCATATACTATGTCATAACATCAAATCAGGAGCAACCGTGGCCATAAACGTACAATAAAAAAAACTTTTTAAGAAATCTTTTAATAATTATAAAATATTTAATTTCTAATTGAATCTAAGTGATTTTAGTAATTATCGATAATTTCTGATACGCGCCGTTATTTTGCATAACTACCAACGGTTTTAGTATTTACGCATAATTCCCAATATGTCTAGCTATTATGCATATTAGCGGTAACATATATGTTAGATAAGAATATACCATGAAACCCGATACCAAGGCCAACCCACATGTTTACCGTCTCAACCAGATCCGTAGGCGTTTCCGGGAATAAGCAAACGTAGCACCTTTTATGCTTAGCTGTTGTTTGTTTAAAAAGACTGTGGAAAGAACCTTATCTTATTGTTCTCATGATAGTCAGCATTTTCTGTTTGTATAAAAAACCATTGCTTGTTAGCTCAATAATCATCATTATTATTAAGTATTTAGTGTAAGATAAACCTATGTCGGTTTTTATTTTTGTAATTTGAAATAAAAGTTTTTTTAAAAAGTTATTTTTGAAATCCACAATCTAACATTGGCGCAGTCGGAACGGATAGTTAATACGCCGCGAAAACAGGTTGATCCAAATTCGTGAGTAATATTAGCTACAGTAAGAACCACTAGCACCCTAAGGTAATCCAGCGTCCTCACTCAGCAACAAGGGTACGGAAGGAACACCTGGTGAAGCCCCTGGTATCCAACAAGCAGAGAACAAGACAATGGTTAAGAAGATTCTTTTGTAAGTAAAAGCATTGAATCATTCGTTTATATTTTTGTTTTTGTGTATTTTAATATTTTATACACATTTTATTTTATTATTTTTATACTGTTCGATTTTCTAATTTCGTATTTCGAAAAAAGTATTTAAAATATTACAATGTCTACCACAAATGAAATTGAACAAACTGAACAAAATAATCGACAAGCGAATACGTCAGCTCACGATATTCACCTTGAAACTTATAAACTATCTGAAATTTTTTCTCTAATTCCTGAATTTGATGGTGATGCAATATTTTTAGGCTCATTTTTACATGCGTGCGATTGTGCTTACAACATGGCAGTCGGTGAACAACGCGATCTTTTAGTTATTCACATAAAAAATAAATTAAAAGGAAAAGCCGCACAACTTATTAATTCTAGAAATTTATTATCATATTTAGAAGTTAAGCAATTATTAAGTTTACATTTTGGTGATAGTCGAGACCTCTCTTCTTTAATCCAAGATTTGCAAAGATTAAAACAATTACCAAATGAATCCCCGTTAATATTCTTTAATAGGCTTCAAACTCTTAACTCTAAAATGCACTCTGCCGTGCAAAAACAAAATTTAACCGCACCTCAAAAAATAGCACAAACGAATTTAATAGACTCGATGGCTCTAAACACACTATTAACTGGTTTAGACCCACGTATTGGTCACATAGTACGTGCAAGTAATCCCAACAATTTACTTGAAGCTCAAGCTAGAATTAGGCGAGAATTGCAATTGTCCTATTTTGAAAACCAAAAACAAAATAGACCCATACAACCACATCCATCATCCAGACCAAACACTACCTTAAGACGCCCGCAAAATCCTAGTATAAAATGTTTTAAATGCGGAAGAATTGGCCATACTTCAATTGAATGTAGAATACAGTCAAGCCCCAGACCTAATATTTTTGGAAACCCAGCACCAAATTTAAATAGTAACCCAAATAATTTTCAAAGGCCATATTCACAAAATCAACCTTCATTTCAAAACCCTTCTAACCCCCAACCACGACCAAATTTTGGACAAAGTAGCCAAAACCAGTATCGTCCCAGTGTCATCCAAAGAAACCCAAACTATCAAAGAACCTATCATATGAACTTTGATGATGGTTCACAATATAACTATTTTGACGAAAATAATTATTTTGATGAGAATAGTTATTCTGATAACTACCTCGAGCAGTACAACTATTATTCCGATAATAGTCAAACCTATTATTACGATCAAAATGTCGAAGATTTTTCTAATCAAATTGATTATAATTTATTTGAACAACCAATAGGAAATCAACACGAACCTAATAATAACTTGGCAACACAACAAAATCCTTTAGTAATGTCAAATCGAAATTTTCCATTAATATCGAACCAAAACCACCCACCAGATCAGAAACAAACAGACCAGACAATGTCGCAAATTGCAACACAAATCCAAACATTGCGGATCAACGAACCGAAACAAAATCCCGAACAAAGCTTTCTTTAAATAATTTACACACCGTAAGCTCAAAAAACCTTTACTACATTTACGATGCTTCCAAAACATATAAATTACTCATAGATACAGGCGCGGGAATTTCAGTTTTTAAAGATCATGTTGCAGACGGTTTTAAGCAACGCTTTGCGGAAAATATTGTCGTACAAGGTATCACTGATCAAAAAATATTGATCCAAGAATCCACTTTGATTCCTTTTAATGTAGATAATCCTTGTAAAGTTTATATTTGTAACTTAGATATCGAATTCGATGGTATTTTAGGACTCGATTTTCTACAACACTATGAATGCGTTATCGACTTAAAATCAAAAATACTTAAGACAAATTTTAAAGATATTCCTATGTATAAATTTACACCAGAGGATGAAAAACCTGTAGTAAAATCAAACTTAGCTAAAAACTCTTCTTATCTACCTCAAATTCTAACCCCAACAGTTGCTACTGAAACTAATCAGCATTTTCAAAATAAAGCAATAAAAAATAAAAATTTAATATCAATAGAACCCCGTACTGAAAAAGTCTTTAAACTAAAATGCAATTTAAAAAACACCGATGTAATTTTATTAGGTCAAGAAAAAGAAAAAGTAAAAGTCCCAAATGCTATTATTCACGTAAACGAACAGGGCGAATTTTTAACAACCATTATTAACCCTAACGCAATTGATAAAATAATCGATTTCTCGAATTTATCTTTTGAACCTCTACCTGATCTACAATCGATAAATAATTTTAATTATTATGAGTCAGCCGAACCTGTTGATAGACGGCAACTAATAAAAGAACAATTGAGAATTGACCACCTTAACGAAGAAGAACGTGAGGAAATTACTAAACTTTGTTTAGAATTTTCCGATATTTTCTATATCGAAGGTGATCAACTTACGTTTACCAACGAAATTAAACACTCGATTGATACTAATAACGCCAAACCCATTTACACAAAATCATATAGATATCCTCATATTCATAAAGAGGAAGTTAAAAGACAAATTTCTAAAATGCTCGACGAAAATATTATAAGACCATCCGTATCTCCCTGGTCAGCCCCGGTTTGGGTAGTTCCTAAAAAACTTGACGCTTCAGGCAAGCAAAAGTGGCGAGTAGTTATCGACTATCGTAAACTAAACGAAGTTACGGTTAACGATAAATACCCATTACCTAATATCTCAGACCTCCTCGACCAACTTGGTAAATGCCAATATTTCACTACTTTAGACCTAGCGTCAGGGTTCCATCAAATAGAGATAGACCCAAAGGATATTTCTAAAACCGCGTTTTCCGTAGAAAATGGGCACTACGAATTCGTTCGAATGCCATTTGGCCTGAAAAACGCTCCATCAACTTTTCAGAGAGTTATGGATAATATTCTTATGGGAATTTTAAACGAAAGATGCCTCGTCTACATGGACGACATCATAATCTATTCTCCTACTATCCACGAGCACATTAACCGCCTACAAGAAGTCTTTAAACGCCTAAGAAAATCCAATCTAAAAATACAACCAGATAAGTGCGAATTCTTACGCAAAGAAGTAGCCTATCTCGGACATTTAATAACAGAAAACGGTGTAAAACCTAATCCGGCAAAAGTCGAATGTATTTTAAATTTTCCAGAACCAAAAAATCAAAAAGACATAAAATCTTTCCTCGGATTAGCAGGTTATTACAGACGGTTTATTTCAAATTTTGCTAAAATCTCGAAGCCCCTAACAACCCTTCTTCAAAAAGATACCCCTTTTATTTTCAGTAAAGAATGTCAAGAATCTTTTAATACATTAAAAACTGCTTTAACCACTGACCCACTTTTAATTTATCCGAATTTCGAAGAACCATTCATCTTAACTACTGACGCAAGTGCTTTTGCAATCGGAGCCGTTTTATCCCAAGGACCGATCGGGAAAGATATGCCCATCGCTTACGCATCAAGAACCTTATGTGCCGCAGAAACTAAATACTCCACCATAGAACGTGAGTTATTAGCCATAGTTTGGGCCGTAAAACATTTTCGACCGTATTTATTCGGCAGACAATTCACGCTTGTTACTGACCATCGTCCAATTACATGGTTATGGTCCATTCAAGACCCCGGAAGCAGGTTAACGCGTTGGCGCCTCAAACTCGAGGAATATTCATTTAAAATCGAATTTAAACCCGGTAAATATAATAAAAATGCTGACGCACTTTCTCGAATTAAAATAAATCACCTTAAGGAATGCGTAGATTTTCATAAAAAAGTAAACATTTTTGCATTAGAAGAAGACACTGTTATCCCTGAACCGAGCCCTCAACCCTCATTTACTGAAGAAGACGATCGAAACATAACCGAGGAATACAATCGATTTGTTGATAATTATAAAACTAGATCTTTAATCGATTATTCTAAAATAGAGGTTACAAATGACCAACTACTAGACAAATCAAATAAAAATATCGTTACATTCTTTAGGCAAAACAAAATGGAAGATTTACATTTTAAAATTATTGACGACATTCTTGAAGAATATTTAGATTTCCAAGAATTAAAAATTAATGTTGCTAATAGTAAATCAGTTAAAAACCGGAAGTATTTAATAATCCCTTTACCATTTGACAATAATTCTTGTAGCCAACACTTGTTTTATTGTTTATTTAAATATCAAGACTTATTTGAATTAAATGAAGTTTATTGCATTGAAAATAATTTAGATCTACCTTCTCTAGAAATGATGTCATTTATTTTTGCCGACAAAGAAATCAAATTAAAAATTTGTCAAAATATTGTAACTACACCTGATGAAGACCAAATACCTATTATCATAGAACAATACCACCTTGGCAAAAACAATTTACACCGCGGAATTAACGAAACTTGTCGAAGAATTAGACAAAAATACAATTGGCGCGGTATGAATAAGAACATCGAAGACTTTATAAAAAAGTGCGAAATTTGCCAAAAAGTCAAAATTGTTAGGAAAAACTTAAGTAGACCTCTAGTAATTACGGAAACCCCCCGAACACCATTCGAAAGAATAAACATTGACATTTTTGAATACCCAACTCGTAACTACGCTTTAACCATTAACGATGAGCTCACGAAATTTGTTCAAGCTTATCCTTTACAAGACAAGAAAGCTTCTACCATTGTAAATACACTCTTAGTTTACTTCCAACACTTTGGTACGCCCCTAAGAATTCATTGCGATTCTGGCAAAGAATTTGATAACACACTTCTAAAAGACCTATGTCAACTTTTTGATACGAAAATAACATTTTCAAGTGTAGGTCATCCCGAATCGAATGGCTCTTTAGAACGTTTTCACGCGACCCTAGGCGAAATGATAAGAGTAAATCTGGCCGAACATCCCGAAGACCAACCCTTCTCGATTTTACCTTATGCTGTTATTTGTTACAATAACACTAAAAACAGAACACACGGCTTTACTCCGTATGAGCTTGTATTTGGCCATACATCAAATAGACCCCCAGAAACACTTTACAATCAAGAAGCCCTTATTTCAAAATACATCCGCGATCTAAATAATAGAATGAGCTATTTTTATAAAGTTGCTAGGCAAAGAACAGAACATGCCAAACAAAAGTCAAAAGAAAGATTTGATCAACGTATATCGGAAAAACAACCCGAATTCTCCGTTGGTGATAAGGTTTACGTCCGAGAATCACAAATAAAATCCAAATCAGAAAACAAATTTAACGGTCCGTATGTCATAACTGAAATCCTTTTAAATTCAGCCAACTTATTAAACCCCGAAACGAATAAAACAACCAAAGTTAATTTCGATAGAATGAAACCATATTTCGAATAGGTTTTATCTCCCTATCATTTCCTTGCAGGTTACTGGGATTGACTTCGATCGCCAGCAGCCAATACCAAATAACGCCCATTAATAATACAGTTGGACGCTTTTTCAATGAAGAAATTAACATTAAAATTTCAAACGACAAATGGACACTTTTAGTATATCAAGATTTACTTCCCTTTAAACAAGCAATTGAGCATAATGATAACATCCTAAACGGTTTATTAGACAGCCTGTCAATCGAAAAATCTAATCGAATGATGGCAGCTTTTGTTGAAATACAAACTCACACTAGTCTTCTTAAGCAAATTTCGAAATACGTAAACGTCAAATATCAAGAATTAATCATCGGTACTAAAGATATTAATTTAAGAGAAAAACGAGGAATATTCGACGGTATCGGAACTGTTTGGAAAGCAATAACTGGAAACTTAGATGCATCAGATGGACAATACTTTAATGACTGTATTGACAAAATCAATAGTAATGAGGCAAATATCGAACGGCTTATGCCACAACAAATTTCAGTTACAACTTCTGTTATAAAGAGTTTCAATTCTACCATACAAAAACTTAAAATCGATGAAGAAACCTTTAATCAGAATATTTGCGAAATAGAAACCTTAATTGCTTCACTTTCAGATGATCTAGCTTTTTATCGTGCACAATTTAAAATCCTAGACTTATGTGAATCGCTAATGGAAAGCTATACATTCATTAAAGACACTATAAATGACGCATTAAATGCAGTCACCTTTGCACGCTTAAAGATATTACATGGCTCTATAATAAAACCATCAGATTTAGAGGATTCACTTGGGGAAATCTCTCACTCTCTACAAAAATACAACTTACCTTTGCCAATTTCAACTTCAACTATTGCTCAATACTTAGATTTAATCGAATTAGATGCTTATCAATCTGATACAAAAATAGTATTTGTTTTAAGAATACCTCTTGTTGAACCCTCAGTATATACCCTGTATCGCCTTTATCCAATCCCGATCTTAGATAATCGAACAGGTCTTTATCACACAATATCAACTACGAATAATTATATTGCGCGTGATTTTGATTCATTGTTTTTCACTACATTTCAAAACTTGGACCATTGTAAAAATATCGACAGGGCAACGAAAATCTGTACTAATGTACTTCCGTACCCCATCGACAGTGATGCAATCTGTGAAGCACAACTCCTTAGGCAACATACAAAACTGCCTAAAACCTGTAGACCTTCCATTTTCTATGCAGAGGGTTACCATGTGCAGCCTATCCGTCAAAACTCATGGCTAGTCACAACATCAAGTCCAGTTCCAATCACCATTAAGTGTCAAAACAAGGGTATAGTCTCAGAAATTCTCACGGACAATACCATAGTAATTCTTGGAACTACCTGTGGTGCGTTTGTTGGAAGTACGAGGATCCAAGCTTCACTTGAACGAGAAACAAATGAGACTTCGTCGAAGCCAAACTCATCTCCAATATTGATTCCATACTCTTGCTGTGATCAATTGCCAGAGAAAACGAAAATGCCGAAACTGAAACCATTACGCATCAGTGAACTAAATGTTGATGACCTGAACATTGCCGAACATAATCTCAATCAGTATTCCGAACAGCTTGACAAACTAATCAATCAACCCTTCATCGAAAAACACATGAATTGGTTCACCATTACAACAATTGTATCCATAATTCTGCTCATAGTCCTTTACATTACTTGCAAATGCCGAAGACGTCGAACTCCAACCATTGGTATAGTGACGAATAGTTCAAACAATGATGACTTCCCACCATTCCAACCTAAGCCCAGAATACGGACATTTAGAGAGCAGCTTTCGAGGATGGTCCCAAGAAGACGTCCTAGTATCCACCTAGGAGACCAAGAAGAAGCAATGGAACTCAACACCAATAAGAGTTCTGCTTAAAAGTTGCTGTTTAGATTAACACCAACTTTTCTTTTAAAAGGGGAGCTGTTAGATAAGAATATACCATGAAACCCGATACCAAGGCCAACCCACATGTTTACCGTCTCAACCAGATCCGTAGGCGTTTCCGGGAATAAGCAAACGTAGCACCTTTTATGCTTAGCTGTTGTTTGTTTAAAAAGACTGTGGAAAGAACCTTATCTTATTGTTCTCATGATAGTCAGCATTTTCTGTTTGTATAAAAAACCATTGCTTGTTAGCTCAATAATCATCATTATTATTAAGTATTTAGTGTAAGATAAACCTATGTCGGTTTTTATTTTTGTAATTTGAAATAAAAGTTTTTTTAAAAAGTTATTTTTGAAATCCACAATCTAACATATATATACAAAAGTGTACGATACTTCGAGGGAATGAAGAATGAATCCCAAATGAATATCGACCGGTAGCGTCGATATCTGTAACATCTGGATGAAGCATTAGTTTGTTTTCTTTTCGTTTGACACTTGGTATTGACAGACAACATTGGCAGCTGTCAGTAACAACAGTGTTAAATGTGAGAAGGCGGCAAGCCATATATTTTGTGTTCTGTGTCTTGAATACTAACCATTATTTCTATTTTTTTCTGTTACGTTGTAGGCAATGGTCAGAAAATAAGTGTGAAATTCTAGAAAAGACCCTTTTTTCAATTCCAGCGTATCGTGTACGCACCCATGGAAGACGGCAATATAGAAAGTGGCATGCATAGGGCTGGTAGATAAAATGATAGAATTTTAACTCTTTTCCTGAATAAGGAGGCAGCAATGGCCAAAGGGGTCCATGCAAGAAGGACCCATGTATTTGATTTAAAATAGCGTAAGTCAAAATATTTCTCATTTAATGTTTGACACTTGCTGAATAAATCTGGTAAGGGAGCAATCACCCATCTAAGAAATGTATATCCCTGTTTTTCTCTTAATTAGAAATTTAATTATATAGTTTATAACACTTTTGAGAGTATATGTATTTGCTTTTTTCTTGCCTTATTCTAAGTCATAATATTTTTTATATCAAATAAACAACTTCTATCATTATAAAACTTATGGAACAGTATAATAATGAAATTAGTAAATGTAGGCCCGTAATAGTATTAGCAAACAGATACCAAGTATTAACCCTGGAACAAAAACTAATTTTTAATTTGCTAGAAGATACTGTATATCTGTCTTTGCCAACTTATTTAGTTCAGAGCTTCGCAATTTTAATAATTACCAAAAAGCTAGCACATAAAAAATCAAAGGAAGCAGCAATCAGATGGACTATATCCTCTAATTGGGTCCGTTAAAGTTAAAGGGACTTCTAAAAAACAATTTTTTTTCGAAAATGTTTACATAGAAAGTTGACTTTGAACATTTTATTGATAAAAAAGTGAGGATGAAGTAAAAAAATGCAAAATTTTAAAAATTATAAAGGATTTTCTACTTACGTATGATTCACAATTACATCCGGCTTAACTACACTCTATTTGCGACTAGGCATCACATTGACCATTATATATGCTATTAATTTAAATTTAAAACCTTAAGTAACAAAATTCTGCAACTTAGAAGGATTTACATCACTTCTTTAGGTGATAAACACAAATTTCCATTCACACGCAAATCAGGAATATCAAATATGTAAATACGGATTTTTTTCATAAATAAAAAAAAACTGTGAAAATGTCACATATTTATTGGGAGTGGCTACTGTACTAGTATGATTATTGTAATTTTCTGTCCTGTCTCATTACAGGTAAGTATTTGTTTATTTATAATATAATCATAAAATATGCACACGTGTGCGCACATGGGACTGTGTGGTTGGCGCACATGTGGAGTTGGGATTGGAACCTTGGGTTGGTGCTAAATAGTGGGTTGGGTAGTCATTTCAGCCCTACTTAGTGAATGGGATAATAACTAGAAAATTGGAATTATAGGCACAAACACGTGTGTTTGTGCCTATAATTCCAATTTTAGCTACAGCCAACCCATCCAACTAAAAAGTGTTCCCAGCAAAACCAAAAAATATTACTGGGGACGTAGTGAAGCCACTGCCATTTTTATCAAGAAGGTTGTTGTTTTATTTTTCTTGTGTGTAAATTACAAAATATGTAATTAAAAGGGGTCCAAAGCGATAAAAAATTATATAAATTTACAATAATAACCCCCAAAAAGTTCCAAAATTGCCCCAATATGTATATTTTTTAACTATAGCAAAATCAAGAGCTAAAAAACCTTGTGCAAGTTGACAATAATTACGTATTTAATGTATATAGAAAAACCTTCATAATTTCCAAAATTTTGTATTTTTTCCAATCATCCTCACTTTTTTATCAATATTTTGACCACACTCAACATTCTATGTAAAAATTAAAAAAAAAAAATCGGTTTTTAGACATCCCTTTAACTTTACCGGACCCCTTTAATTTTTTAGGGTTCAGAGAGCAATGGGTTGGTCTTCAGAGTCTTCAGATGTGAATTCTTTTTTTTGAAGGGTGCTTGGAGAATATATTTACTTTGAATAACCAAGAGTTATAAAATTATACAATTAAAATGCAAAAAGACCATATTAAATCTGAGATTTCTTATCTTAGGGTTGTTGATTTTAAAATCACACTTTTCAGTCCAGTCATAATAATCAGATTATATCAGTCACATATAGGGCTGTGTTCAATATCTACTTGTAAGATGTCTAATATTTATCTTTGGTTTGACATATTCTGGAATACTGGTCCTTTGTTTTGACTCCTTCATTTCTGTTTAATTTTTTTTTTGAAAATCATTTATTTAAACAAACTTACAAGTTACAATTTTGTGTTAAATATAATTTAAACCTCTAAATAGTGCCTTTAAGCACTGGTCTCGAGAATAAAAAAAATAAAATGATAAATTTAAACAAATTTAAATAAGAAATTGTTTCTAAGTAATATAATAAATAATAAACCCTATAAATGCTCCAGTCATCTAACAAATTTAAAGGTCTTTAATGTTTTAACAAATGTATTATATGTTGTTAAAAATTTTAATTGCATTGATAATTGGATTACTTAAACCTATATTAGTCCTAGTGCTCACTTGATATATATTATTTTCATAAGGATCTTGTTTGATAATTATGCACATCACAATGAAATAAAATATTTATGTTACATTTTTGCTGACCATGAACAATTTCATAAATCATTTTACGTTGTTGTTACAATTTCTAAAATGTTTCCAACTTATGTAAATTCAGTTCTAGATAAATTGTGTTAATACTGGTGAACCAATCATAGTTAAATAATACATTAGCAACTCTATTTTATAATATTTGTGCCTTATGAAAGTTAGTTTCCCCACACAAACCCCAAATTGGCAAAAGGTATTGAAAATGTGTTAGAAAAAAAGCATTATAAATCTTAAATTTACTTCCCCTAGTTAAATAGTTGCTACTCCTATACAAAGCAGAAAGCATGGGTACTATTTCTTCAAGGATTTTGGTTATATGTTGTGCTCTGTTGGACATGAAAAATAAATAACTATAGTGAAAAAATATTTAAAAAAGGAATGTTAATATTTATTAATACTCATCAATTTACTGATAATTTTTAATATATTTTTGAAAGAGTATTTCCTATAATAACATTAGGATCTTCTTTTTAGAAAAAAAATTACATATGCTTTTTCTCACAAGATTTATGTCCAGTTTTCCAACAAGTTTTAAGTGGCATTTTAATGAATTTTACCAAGTAATAAATAATGTTAAACCTGAAGAAAGAAATCGAATAATTCAATTTTCTCATAAGGGAAAAACTATTCATCATGGAATTCAAGAAACTTTCAGTCAGTAATTTGTTCAGTTCAGTAATTTGTACGTAAAAATGACAAAAAATTTAGGGTTGAAATTTCACTGTTTGGCATCCAGCCCTGCTTAATTTAAAAATAAAATTTTGCATATTTTATTTTTTTTAAATCAATGGTAAAGTAGCATATCTAGACAAGATATAAAAAAAGTTTATAAAAAAAAGCTGTTTAGAATGCAAAATTAAGTCTGAATACCGAATTTCTTAACCATAGGCTTACTTTGATTTTTACGTTTAAATTCTTTATTTATTCTGAATTTTCTCAAGTTTAAACAAAAACCAAATAAATATTAATATTTAAAATAGTGAAAGTTATTTTAAAAATTATTGTTCTTGAAATAATTTTTTTACGATCGGTAGGAATTTTTTCGGCTTGTGGAATGCATGGCGCATATTATATTGGGTTCTTTTTTGCTGCGTTTATGAGTTTTTGTCGAACTTTTTAAAATGTAAACATTCTCAATTAAATGTAGCAGCTACAATAAAACATTGTCACTGTCAAAAACTTATATCATTATTTTAAGTAAGTAATTTAAAAATGTATAAAGTTATTAATAATATCGGAATTAACAGAAAAATGTGAAATTTGGAGCAGAAAATTTTCATTGTGCAATCGTATGGTAGTGAAAATATATGTCGTTAAACTACGTTTTGAATCCTTTTTTTCGTGAAAAATATCCGTTAATAAGTCGAAGTAGGTAACAATATCTTCTGGGAGACGACTAATCTAACTTTTTGAGGCCACGGGTAGTGTTGAGATGAAAAAAAAGCAGAAAAAGAGATACGATGCTGCTATAATCTTTGCTTTGGAGTCAATTGCTGAGAACCCTCGGATGTCATTGAAAGCTAGGTCGGCGGTGCTGAACATGAGCAAATTTGAATTACAAAGAATTTATCATGCCAACAATATTAAAGTATTCAAACCAAGGTACTTGCATACTTTAGAAGAGAGGGATGAAGCGCATCGTTTATTATTTTCTGCTTGGTTAGGCAACAATATTCTCGGACGAATCTACTTTCACGACAAATGGTGGAATTTCATTTCAAAATTGTCGCTTTTGGTCCAACTAAACGCCAAACTTGGGGGAATCCATGGCAAGAAGCAATATTTTAAAAAAGTCAACATATGGTGCGCCATATCTTACCATTTAGGTATTATTGGACCATAGTTTATTAAAGGATCTCTGAATCAAGAAAAATATCTTCAAATTTTGGAAAGATTTTTTGAAGAATACTTAGAACCTTTACCAGTTGATCAAAGAATAAATCTTTATTTTCAACACGACGGTTGTCCAGCTCACTCCACTATTCGAGTAGCAGAATGGTTGAATAGAACTTTTCCGAATTAATAGATTGGAAGACGCGGCCCAATTGGGTGGCCGCCAAGGTCACCTGATTTAACTATTTCTGATTCCTATTTACGGGGTTTTTGCAAGCAAATTGTTTATTCCGATCCATTAGCAAATGACAAGGAATTACTAAAACAAAGAATTAGAGATGCTTGTAATTCAATTTCCATTGAACAAGTTAGAAATTCATTTAAAAAAGTTTAGGAAAGGTATTGGAAAATATTTTGATAATTCGATTGAAAAATGTTTTGAGATAGCTGCATTGAATAAATTTAAAATAAGTAAATAAAATAAATTTTCTTGTTAAATTAGATGTACTATATACATTTTATTACAAACATATTTTTGGGGATGGTTTGTAACTCTTAGATCAGTGATTTAACTATTAGATAAATAAATTAGTTAGTTTTTCTGTAATAATTAAATATGAATAAAAAAATTAATTGGTACACAAAACGTAAAACTCAAAGTAGGCCTACGGTTGTAAAATTCCGTATTCGCCGGGCATAATTTTGCGTTCTAAACAACTTTTTCTTATAAACTTTTTTATATCTTGCCTAGGAATACTACTTTACCTACTCATAAAATTTAAAACAAGCTCGCATTAAGACATGCTTGATTTAAAAAAAAATTAAAATATTCTAAATTTTATTTTTTATTCAAGTAGGGCTGGATGCCAGCCAAACTGTCAAATTTCAACTACAATTTTTTTGTAATTTTTACGTATAAATTCGCTTATTTTGAGACACACTGTATAGTTGTCAAATGCATTAGGATGCAGGCCATGCTTTAATGAAATGTGCAACATGTGGCAGAAAACTTCAGATGTTGTTGGAAATGCATATTTTGATGCTGTTGGACATATCAGACACTCGCTGATATATCTTTTCGGTAGCTCAATTTATTTTTTACTTTTTTAGGAATACTTAAAAGTTCGTTTGGGCTTTATAGGCCTTAACAAGAAGCTTCTATGGTTAGCTGCTATATTTTTGTGCATTTTATCAACAGGTCATCTCACTCTATTTTTACAATTTTGTATCTATCTGCATACATTGGAAAAATCATCAAATAAACATCTAATTGATCCTTTACTTCGCTAACTTCCTTATTATATTTATAGAGATCTTTTTTATTTTTCTTACATATTAGTTTCTTTGGAAAACTTTGATTAAAAATTGGTTCAAATATATTTGTAAAAGCACCCCATTAGCTATTTACATCACAACCATTCTGACCAAAAACGTCAGCCCAGTTCTCTTCTTTTAGTTGTTGAATAAAAAAAGGTTTGTTTGAGGAAAAAATCTTTCATATTGTTTTTGGTATATGTATATACTGGTTTTTAGTTTCGAAGATTATTTTTTGCCCTTTATGATTTGAAATATGAGTTTGCAGTCATGCCTAGCACACAGGCAATATCACTATTGGTAAATATATTATCGATACAACTATTTAACCTAGTTTTTTCTGTAATTGTTAGTTAGAAATTAAATGAGTTCATGATTGATAAGAGTTCTTCTTTATTTCTATTAGGTTTTAAAAGTTCAATATTAAAGTCACCTGCTATAAATGCTTACTTTTGACTAGCTGTCAAACACAAAAGTAACTTTGTTATCATCTTTTGAAATGAAAAATTCCTTGTCTTAATTGATAAATTTTCAAAAGTTTTAACCTATTTTGGTACAGTAATTTCAGTAGTTTAAACTCTGGTATAGTAATTTTCATTCTGTGGTATTCCTAAAACAATTATTTTAGATAACGGATCTGAATTCCAAAATGAAAGTGTTAAAGAATTATTCAAATCACATAATATTAAAATACATTTTACAACCCCACAACAGCCCAAATGAAACAGCCTTAATAAAAGATTAGATTCAACTTTAATTGAACATATTAGACTTTTAAAAGAAAAAGATAAAAATGAAGACATTGTATGTTTAATGCCATATGCAGTTATTGCTTATAACAATACTATACATTCCAGTACAAATTTTACACCCTTTGAACTAATCTACATGGGCATATGGATACACAAGATCCCATGAAATGAATGGCTGCTCATATTTATCAAAAAAAAATTAATTAACAATTGATAGTTTGCCAATACCAGTTAATATCTAAAACATTTAAAATTTTTAGATTTTTGAAATTAAATTTAATTTGACTCAAATGGTGCAATTATTACCTTTAGATTAGTATTACCATTGGTCGAATCAGATATATATCACTAGTATCAATTATACCTATTCTGTATCGCCAAAATCAATTTTTCTTAAACTTACTACAAAAACCATTCCTTGTGGGTAGCGATAGGAAGAATTCTTATATGGATAAATTATCTGCCAAACTACAACTCTATGAGTATTTATGTAAAGATGCTCATACTGTCTGCATAATGCTACAACGTATCGCCCGTTTTGCATAGAACTCCAAGATATTCAAGTTAATAGAATTATGGATGGAAAATGGTTGATATTCATTCCAGGCCAATTGAATGCTCCAGTGTCATGCCCAATTTTCAAAGACAATGCCTTACTTCATAGTTCTTATTTGGTAGAAACTACCAATGAATGCATTATCCAAATCAAGCCATTCATCTCAAGGACTTATAAACTGAGCCAACTTAACTATGAATGACATATCACTCAAAATTAAAGTTTTCACTTTCACGATAAAAGAAAAATATCGAATTTTCCTACGTTGGACCTAAATACAATGAATCTTGAAGAAAGATAGAAGCTCTTCAGCCATTCAAGAACAAAAAAGACTTTTCAAAGAAATTAAGATTTAATAATTATTTTAATATGTATTTTCTTTATAGGAAACTCGATTTATACAGGGTGTTCCACTATCAACGTCACAGGCTGTAACTTTTTTATTTTTAAGTTTAATTTTTTTAAAGAAAATGTATACCCAAAATTACTTAAAAACACTACCCCCGACACGTGATCCCCTAAAAATTACCTCAACTTTTTTTTTCAAATGACATCACCATTACTTTGTTTAATGTGTAGAATGTTTGTAAAATTATTAATAAAATTTCATAAAAAAAGCAGGTATCAATCATGCTAGGGAATTTTTAATTTAAAATTTTTAAAATTAGGGTTTTCTCATCGTTTTTAAGTTTAATGTCTATAATAAAATGAGGTAGTATATTGAAAAGAAGAAACGAGCTCAGAGATCAATAGATCAATCCTCAGCTCCTGTGTATATAAAAAAAATCTATTATACCTCAAGTAAATTATTGTATTTAAGACTTATTGAACTTTTCTGACTGAAAGGTTTCGTTAAAAATTTAAGATCATACAGGGTGTTCCGTTGACCATCTTACAAACTTCTAGGGCAGATAGAAAACGTCAAAAGAAAAACAAAAGTTCATATAAACATGGGTCCGGAAAAGCTTCCTCAGGGAGCTAAGGCTCTTTGAAAATAACCTTTAAAAACTAGTTTTTTTTTAATAGCTCCGGAACTACTTTAGCTATCGCAACCAATTTTGGGAGGTAAATTATTGTTAGTACGTTTATTCTTTTGAGCCTACTAAATAAAAAAAAAATTTAACAGGGGCTTCAGAATCAGGGGGGTATTTGGTAAATTTAGGCCTATTTCTTTAAGACTTTAATTTCTGCCTGTTTGGGCATTAGATTATGATGTTCCTATGCTTTTTACATAAAAAGGTGCTCTTAGTAAAAGTCGGTAAATATCACCGTTTTTGTGGAAATTGACTAAAACCAAACTAAGATACAGCACCTGAATTAATTATTTTAATAATAATAATAATGCTAATTCATTGCCACTGTCAGATTTTTTTAAATTTGTTACTGTCAGTATTTTTTACATGATATTAATTCCCTTTTTAGTACGGTTAATTAATGGAAGATTACACTTTTGCTGAATATGCCGATATGCTTTTAATTTCTGGGGAAGTTCGATGTAATGGTAGAGCTGCTTTTCGACTATATGAAGAGCGGTTTCCCGAAAGGCGAATCCCAGCTCACACACTTTTTGAAAGGGTCAATCAACGGTTCAGGGAGACTGGCTCTGTTAAAATAAAACGCCAAGATAATGGCGCGCAAAGGAACATCCGAATCCCGGATTTTGAGGAAGAAGTGCTTCAGCGATTACCCATCAGTAAGTACTCGAGCAGTAGCTGATGCGCTGCATGTAAATCATGTCAGGGTATGGAACGTTGTTAATGAACAGCTTCTTCGGCCCTACCACCTGCAAAAGGTGCAATCATTAGGACCCAATGATTTTATGCCCCGCGTGAATTTTTGCCAGTGGTTTCTTGACCAATGTACAGAAGAACCTCAATTTCCAAAGTATGTCCTTTTTACTGACGAGGCTTTATTTACAAAAAAAGGCATTTTTAATTCTAAGAATAATCATGTGTGGAGTGAGAAAAACCCTTATGGTATTCATTTTAGGAGCTATCAACATAAGTTTTCGGTCAATATGTGGGCCGGCATTGTTGGAGAACGCTTAATTGGTCCAATTATGTTGCCTCCTCGTTTAACGGGAAATATTTATTTAAATTTTTTAAGAAATGTACTGCGAGAACTATTAGATGATCTGCCCCTAAATATACGACAGAACTTATGGTTACAACACGATGGAGCGCCAGCTCATTTTTCACTTATTGTCCGCGAGTTTATAAATGAAAAGTTTGGAAGGCGCTGGATTGGCCGCGGAGGCCCTTTCACCTGGCCAGCGCGCTCACCAGATTTGACACCCTTAGATTTTTTTCTTTGGGGGCATATGAAAAGTCTCGTATATGAAACTCCAGTCGAGTCAGAAGAAGACCTGGTGGCCAGAATTTCCGCAGCTGCTGAAGTAATCTAAACCACGCCTGATATTTTTAACCACGTCAACCTTAATATGGTGCGTAGATTCAATAAATGTATCGATCGTGGTGGCCGGCATTTTGAGCAATTAATATTTTTAGTTTATTTTTGTAATACCAATCTTTAATAAAATTTGTTTACGTTTCTAAAATTGTTAATTTGTTGGTTTTTTATTACACTTAAAATCATTTAAACATTTTATGCCTCAAGGTAATTAAAGTGACAGTTAATTAATTTGAGTACCAATTTAATAAAGTGGCTACCTTAACTTTTTTTAAACATTTATTTTTTATTTACGCCAGATTTTTTTTTTATCTCATAACTTGCTTTTCGTCAATTTTCACAAAAACGGTGATATTTACCATTTACCGACTTTTACTATGAGCACCTTTTTTATGTAAAAAGCATAGGAACATCATAATCTAATGCCCAAACGGGCAGAAATTAAAGTCTTAAAAAAATGGGCCTAAATTTACCGAATACCCTCCTGATTCTAAAGCCCCTGGTATTTTTTTTTTATTTAGTAGTTTCAAAAGAATAAACGTACTAACAATAATTTACCTCCCAAAATTGGTTGCGGTAGCTAAAGTAGTTCCGAAGCTATTAAAAAAAACTAGTTTTTAAAGGTTATTTTCAAAGAGCTCTAGCTCCATGAGGAAGCTTTTCCAGACACATGTTTATATGAACTTTTGTTTTTCTTTTGACGTTTTCTATCTGCCCTAGAAGTTTGTAACATGATCAACGGAACACCCTGTATATCTTCTTTTCAATATTTCAGCACATGACATAGTATTTTCTAAATTGATTTTTATTGTATTACTAATGTAATACCCAATAACATAGATAACTCATCATGAATTCGTCACAACAGTACATAATTTACTTAAACATATTTTTATCCAACATGTAGATCAGAATAAGCATTTATAGATGTAGCAAGCTATCAAAGCTCAAGCTACAATTATTTTTTTATTTTTAAGTGAATGTAAGGAAACATATTTCTAAATATTTAAATTATCAGTTTTATTGATTTTTTTAGTGCAGTTACAGCATATCATCTGGTAGGCCTCTCTTTGACTCTGAAAAATTTAGTTTCTTCTCCTTATTTCTAAAGTTTGAATATTAAAGTCCTTTAGCATGGTTTTATACGAAACTATGCACAGGTAAACATTACCTATGTTAACATAAAGATAACTTAATATTTTTTTCTGAATTTTTTCTATTGTATCACATTTTAGTAGTGCATTATATACAGTTATTGTAGCATTAATATATGTGAAGTTCCTTGAATTCCTTATAACAATACCAAGTGCACCATACACTTTATTATTAGTATTCTCAAAATGACTATTGAATTTTATATTACTTTGAAAAACAATTTGAAGATCCTTTATATCTGGTTTGTTAATTAATAATTTATTATTTATGAAATAAGGAAATTTGATATCGATTTTGCTCAAACAATTTTCTACAAAGTATCTTCTTGCAACTTCTAGATCTTAAAGTCATCAACAAAAAGGAGACTTTCCCAATGTATTACCACCCTTGGATGGCTATCAAGAAGAATTAAAAAGAGCAACAACCTCAAATTACTACCCTGTGGCACAGCAGAAACTGCAGAAAAACCCTCAGACATTGATTTTGCAACTTTAAAAACCTGTTGTAGTAAGGTCAGGTATGTTTTCAAATTGTAGCGTTTTTACCGTTAAGGTGTAAATTAAAACATTTGATGCACAAAAATAGTTAACCGATTTATTATACAGGTACACACTAAACACGATAATTTAAGACTACTTGAAATATTTATTTACTACTATTTATGTCAATTATTTTAAAAGTCACGCCAATATTCTGAAGAATTAACTTGACTCCTAGAACCTAGCGGTTTTTATTATAGAGAAGGAATAAAAATTAAAGTTTATGAAAGAAAACTCAATTTTTTTAAAATAACGTACAGTGACGCTATAATGGTACGTTAGGGTCTTAAGTATGTCTGAACAATACAAAATTTGTATTTGCAATTCACTTCAGAATACAAGTTATCACATATTCGAAATTTTAAACATGTGCGTGAAATAATAGAAGAGCGCATATTGATTGTGAAATATTTATACAGGTATTTTACGTGAAAATCGAGTAGAAAATAGCCCACTAAGGTCAAAGCAAGAATGGAAAACTGAAAAAAGAGGCTCCTGTCATAAGTCTGCATGTCAAGATGTTGTAGTTGTTCAATGGAAGGAACAAAGTTGTAGCAGCTGCTTCAAATTTTGACGTATCTGCAAACACAACAGCTCCACGTTACTGCAGAGAAACTAAATCTAAGGTAAATGTTCCAGAGCCAGGCATAATATATAATTATAATAGAGGGATGGGTGGGGTAGATAAATTAGACAACATGGTTGCCAACTATAGCACCCGAATAAGACAAAGAAAATGGTGGTGGCCAATTTTATATTTCGAAGAAACATAGCCCTAGCTTTGCGGCATTCATATGGCGTAAAGTCTGTAAAAGGGAAACTAAGACCAACCTTACCGCTGGATGTTAGGCTTGATAATATCAATCATTTGGTGGAATATTCTGAGACTGATAGAAAATGTGCATTTTGCAAAAAAAGGCAAATTTTGTTTGCATAAAATGTAATGACTTCAAGGCTTATCACACTAAATAGGCATATCAAAGAATACATTTTTTGTTGATTATCAGAATTTTTATTTTGTTATTTTTAGCACAATGTCCCTCATAAGGGACTGTTCTTTTTTTCAAATGAATACATTTCTTGTTTTTTTTCCACATTTGCCTGCTTATTTCAAGTACACTAAACAAATGTTTAATAAAAAACTTATGTGCTTCTTATTCCATGCTACTTCATGCACTAATGGGTTAAATAAGTTTTGGTTAAAAGTCGCTTTACTGCTTTATTTTTATATCAAAAAAATATTACTGTAGCTTTCGCTAAAATCCGATAGGGGCATTCACTTGGGGATTTACGTTATTCAAGTTAACGATATATATTTTTTATGCTATTAAGAGCAGGGAACAAAGCTAAACAGATTGGTAAAAACCGCATTCAGATATAACTACTCAAACTAAAGTTATTAAAAAAAATGTAACCATTAAAAAATTAAAATTACAAAAATCGTCGTAAATTCCTATTACATTAGTCGAATTGAGAAAACTTGTGTTTAAATGAATATTTGTTTAAAGAAAGAAACTTAGTATGAGTAGGTTTTCGAAAATCCATGAGGAAGCGTTCTTTCATATAATACATTTATATTAATAGATTATTTCGTCCTAGATTTTCAAAATGGGCGCCCCTATGTTCACGCGTAGACTTTGTCTAGCTAAGAAAAGGTACAGCACGTGTTGTTCGGCTCGGTTGCGCAGTAAATTTGTTGACGCCGCTGCCAAAGCAACGGTATCGATCGCCCCGATTTGCATATAAACACTGCCGTTGCGTTAATTCTTATATTTGTGTTCTGTGCCTTTTAGTGTTTATGTCTTTTCTTAAAAAAGGCGCGCTACTGTCGCTAATCGCGCGTTATTAGGGGACATAACTTGGCGCAGCTTTGAAACAGATGGTGTACCTTTCCTTAGCTAGACAAACTCTAGCTGCAATTTTTCCCTCCCTCGTAGAGATATTGACACATTCAATTTCCTCTCTAGGCAAACCATGTATCGCATTTTAAATTCTGAGGATCATATTTTCTGAATGTAGGCCTGGTCCGAAAAACGAGGTCTTTTACTCTTCCCCAGAGGTAAAAATCTAAAACGGTCAAGTGGGGTGACCTGGCTGGCCATAGAAACAGGCTTCCTCTTTCTATACATCGAGTATAGGAAGTATGGTAATGCAGCATTTAACACCTAATTGCAGCAATGGGTATTGTCGCGCCAACGGAAAGCTACCCGCTTTAGGTGGTTACGACGGTTCGATAAAAATAAAACACCCAGTAAAACAGTCACTAAGATGCTTTATTTAAACAAGGGATTATTACAAAAGTTAACTAGCGAAATTAATAACAAAAAAAAAACCCGGACCGAAAAAAGATACATAAAAAGTGTTCTTTAAAATTAATGTGTTCTCTTGACCGACTACAAAAATACTAAAAAATCTATTCGATATAAAATCTCAAAGCCTTTTACCGAACAAAACAGTTTTTTTATTTCGTTTCCTTACCGTTAAAACATTAAATAAAATTCTGCTTATGAGGCAGCGGCTTCGACGGTATACCCGTGAAATACAGACTAAACAATTTTTTTCCCGGTGCCTTAAATGGATTTATTAAGATCCAGATTTACATCTCCCAATAAAATTGGCAATGTGTTTCTGCGGAACTCTAGATATTACCTCTTAGTGCCTCGTCAAAGACATATGGTCCTATAATTGTGCCACCTATTATACCACACCATACATTTATACTACAGCGTTCTTGATGCTGAAGTTCTTGCTTCCAATGGGGATTTATGAAGACCAATAATGTATATTATGGCGATTTACCCCACCATTGCTATTAAAAGTAGACTCGCCTGTACAAAGAATTCTGTATAGAAATTGAGGGTTTTCGTTAACCATTCCCAGAAGCCAATGGCAATAATCGAGTCGTTTATCGAAGTCCATATCTGCCAAAGCTTAGTGCAGAACGACATGATAGGGATGTAATCTGAAAGTAGACTAAATTTGCATCAATATGAATCCTTGATTAACCTCTAAGATATTGTATATACAGGGTGATTCAGTTTAAGCGTCATTAATTTTAATACGTGATAGAGAATTTAAAAAGAAATAAACTTTCATTATAGAATTTTTCTCAGAAATGTTTAATAACAAAGATACAGGGTGCTAAAGTTAAGAATAATTAATTGTTTATTTATCATAACTTTTAAACTACCTGCACAGTTTTAATTAGATTTGGCATGCAGGTTAAGTATTGATGAAGCCAATTTCTAATAAAATTGCCCGTGGCGTAACATACGGAGGGACTTGGTCCCTTTTTGTCTTAAATCTGCAAGGTGAAAAAATATTTAGTTATATAAAATATTAAAATATTTAGTGTTAGATTTTCCATTTAGTTTGGAAAAAAAAGTTACCCTTGCAAAATTATGATTTAAGGTACTGTTTTTAAAATATCTTAGTTTAATTGTAGACAAACGCCAGTTAAAACTGCTGCAAAAACTAAAAAAAAAAAGAAAATTAGGCTTGAATCTTAAATTAAACCTGACAAATAAAATAATGACTTAAGGTAACTTTTGATCATTGACATCTTTTATATTCAACTTTTTTCAAATCCAAGCCCGATTTCCTTTTTTTTATTAATTAATTTTTGCAACATTTTGGCAGGTATTTCTGAACAATTAAAGTAAAACATTTTGAAAACAATGCCTTAAATCATAATTTTGCAAGAGTAACTTTTCGTTTCAAATTAAATGGAGAATCTAACAGTTGACTTCTTATAAAAAAAAATATTTAATCACTTCGCAGATTTGAGGCAAAAAAGGACCTCCGTATGTTACGCCACTGGCAATTTTTAAAAAAATTGACTTCATCAGTAATAATTGACAGTTCACTACAATAACCTGCATGCGAAATTTAATTAAAATTAAGCTGGTAGTTTAAAAGTTATGATAAATAAACGAAAGATAATGTTTAATATCTTTGTTATCAAACATTTCTGAGAAAAAATTTATAATGGAAGTCTATTTCTTTTTCAATTCTCTATCACATATTAAAATTAATGACGTTTGAACTGCTCCACCCTGTATATATATACTCAGGGCAAAAAAACGTCTTTTTGAATCAAGTTAAAGTTAAATTACATTCTAAATTATGGTTTTGACGTTTCAACTTATTATTAGTTTACAAACAAATTTTGTTTGCAAAACCTACTTTATACGCTACCTAATATAAGTTCATTCAAATAGTAGGGTCGTTTAGAGACACTAGAGCAATATTTTAAAAATTGTATTTAATAATTTCTTTTAAAAGAATACATAAAATTTAAATATCGTTACGGTGCATGATGTGATCAATGGTTTCCGATTATTATTTCAAAACTGCTCAAAAAACAATTAAGATTTACTATGGTAAAGTCAACACTATTCATCAGATATACAGGGGGTTTCGGGAGGAAACGGACATATTTTGGGAACATGTTCAAAGGTGAAAATAAGATAAATTAACCCATATGTTTTAATCCGATTCTGAACCGTTTCTGAAATAATCGGTTTTGAAGTTTTTTTGTAAGATTTTTTGTTTTAAAAGAAACACAAACAAATACTAGTAAAAAACAAAATTCCACTAATTTAAAATTTTTTCGAAAACACCCTCACCAAGTTCAAGGCAAGCTGCAGTACGTTTGTTAAGCGCTCGTGTTGTATGTTTAATTGATTAAAGATTGTTTTTAATAATATTTGAAGCATTTCAAATTTCCTTGTGGACTCCTTCTACGGTTTCTACTAGGGTTTCATATACTAGTGCTTTAATCCACCCTCGAGGCAATAATCCAGTGGATTTAGGTCTCGTGACCTCGGTGGCCAAACTTGAGATCCTTCTCTGCCGATCCAACAATCAGGAAAACGATTATCTAAGAAATTACGAACTCGGCGACTAAAATGAGGCGAGGCTCCATCGTGTTGAAAATACATTCGGTGTCGAACAATTGGCGCAACGTCATCCGACATGTGTATTAAATGGTCTTCCAAAAAGCGTAAATATCCTTCTCCAGTATTAGACGCTCATCTAATACAAAGGGACCAAACAACTGGTCGTTCAGCATTTCACAACAGACGTTAACACTGAATCAATGTTGAAAGTTTCGTTCAAACGTGGCATGAGTATTTTCATCTGACCACCGATGTTTATTGTGTCGGTTTAACTCCATTGCGGGTAAAATGAGCTTCATCGCTAAATAAAATGTATTTATGTAGGCCTCAATTTTGTTGGATCTATTCGCAAAATTGAACCCTTAAGCCATAATCACCCTCTTAAAGATGTTAAATCGGTTGAATATGGAAAGGCCAAAGATTCTTCCAAGTCAAGTCAAGGAGACGTCGAGAGTCAAATCAAAGAGACTTCCAGGGTCAAAACAAATGTCGACGGTCCAGTCAAATAAAATAGCGTCATTTTGACCAGGGGCTTCCTTTGATTGTTGTGAACTGCTTGATTCATCCTCCATAACATCTATACAGGGTGTTTCTTAACCTATACGCATAAACTTGGGAAATTATTGCTGACGGCAAATAATGACTAATAGTGAAAAAAAAGTAGTAAAATATTTCTAGTTACAGAGATAAACAACTTATTAATTAAAATTAAAAAAAAAAAAAACGTAAATTCTCCAAAATAAATGTTTATTTAACTATTATAGTAACTGTTCAAAGTTATTTCAATGACTTTCAATACATAATTGAGCACTCTTTTAATCCAAGAGTTGCAGACAGCAGCTAATCCAGGTTGTAGTCAGTAATTTCCTCGGCGGCAGCAAATATCCGATTTTTTAATTCTTGTTCATTGTCAACTTCGGTTACATACACCAGAGATTTTAGGTGGCCCCAAAAATAAAAGTCAAGCGAATTAAGGTCGGGTGATCGAGGAGGCCATCCAATTGGACCACCTCGGCCTATCCATCGTTCGGGGCACATTCGATCCAAATGCCGTCGCACTGGTCGCGCAAAATGTGGTGGAGCACCATCGTGAAGAAACCACAAATTCTGCCTAATGTTAAGAGGGACTTTTTCAAGGAGTACCGGCAAATTTTGTCGCAAGAATTGTAAATAAAGAGCACCAGTTAGACGATTATCCAAAATGAAAGGGCCAATAAGTATTCCGTTTACAATTGCAGCCCACACATTTACTGAAAATCGTTGTTGAAAGTTTGTTCGCCGAATGGCATGCGGATTTTCAACTGCCCAAAAATGCGTGTTGCGAAAATTGTGAATACCATTGCGTGTGAAAATTGCTTCATCCGTTGCTAAAATGTTCATGGTAAAGTTTGGGTTTAATTGCTGCTGATGTAACAACCACTCGCAAAAGTTTAATTGAGGCGCATGATCCCTTGGAAGTAAAGCTTGTACCCTTTGGACGTGAAATGGATACAGTAATTCATGCCTTAAAATTCGCCAAACTGTGACTGGTGAGAATCCAAATTGCGTTGCAATTGTTCTAGTGCTTATGTCAGGATGCTCTTCGATGATATCTAAAATCGAGTTCTCCGGATTTAAAATGCGCGTAGGTCTAATGGCTCCACCATGTTGCCCTGGCCTCGGCCGCAAATTTCCAGTTTCTCTACCCCGCTGAACCACACGCAAAAAAGCTTCACGCGACGGATGATACCTATGAGGAAACCTTTGTGCATGAAGATTAGCTGCCGCCACACTGTTTTGTCTTGATTCCCCGTATGCCAGTAACATGTCCATTAGTTCCTCATTTGAAAAATTATGCGGCATAATTTTAATAAAAAACGAAATACGACCACAACAGTATCAACTGATAGCAAAGTAGGTACTACTAAACATAATAAACATCATCCGGACTTGTTTACTTCTTAATTTGAAAACAAAATTCCACCTGATAAAGTTATTACATTTTTGTGAAAAAAAAGAATTATCTCAGAAACTAAAAATATTTTTTTTCACTATTAGTCATTATTTATCATTAGCAATAATTTGCCAAGTTTATGCGTATAGGTTAAGAAACACCCTGTGTTCGCGTCCTCAATTTGTTCATTTTCATCACATTCTGACGAAGACCCGCTTTCGGAACATGCATAATTTGTATCTTTACTATCATCGCTGTCGTGGATAGGATCCTCTTCACATCCGATAAATTATCAAGAAGGTGCTGCTAAAATCGAATAAATAATTATTACACTACAACATACTGCAGGGATAAATAAGTCGCGTTATAACACGGCTGGAATATATATATCCCACTGACCATTTTTTTGTGCTTAAGATTGTATAAAAAGATTAAAAATGGATAAGATCAATTACCTTTTACGCATATTACTTACAGCACTTTGAATACAGCCAATATACAAGGTAATTTCCGGTTTATGAATCAAAAACACGTGCACACCTCGAGAGCCACCGACCTTCTCTACAAATGCCGAGAACGTACTTCGTAGCTCGGGAATCCCGTTCAAGATATCCCCAATACTGAATTATCCCATCCCAATGCATTACAAAGCGCTGTTTTAATTTTCGTGTTCTTGAAAAAATTCTTGGGACATTTATGAGCCAGCAATGTCGAAAAGGTTAAAATTATGGCATCATAATACATTTCATAATGTATTTATTGTACCTGACGCAAAATACGAAAACAGGATATTTCTTGTTTAAGCACTTTGTGTTGGTTATAACGTTTATAGATGTGCTGGCGAAAACACTAATTTGCCTTTTTTTGTAAATGAATGCCTATTTTTGTTTAAATACAAAAAACAACTATAACCTTACGGCATTTAAAGTAAATGGCACTGTTTAGTGGCTTAAAATCACATTTCTGGAAACCAGCTCACTAAATAACTACATATTTTCTCGATTTTTCCTAAAATATTAGGTCTTACTTTCATAAATACTCGAGAAAAATTTAGAAAAAACAAATGTTCCAATAAAATCGGCAAAATTTTGTAAAACCTTCTGTCTCTTTTCTTCTTATTATAAAGGTGTAATTAATTTGTCATAAAGCTTTTTTAGTACTTTTTAAGTCGTCTTTAAGCAGAAAAAAGAAATTTCGAATTCGGAGCATATTTTGAAAAAATGCTCATTTTGACCCGGATTTTGTTCGAAAATCGAAAAATGCAAAGAAATAGGTTTTCCGTTCGTTTTAGAGTCAAATCGGTAATAATCTTTTTTAAAGGTACTCTGGAGTGGTACAGGATAGAAAAATAAAAAATTAAAATTTTTCCATAGGGCCCATGATAATTCGATATTTATGTTTTATAGCTTTTTTCAATTTTCTCCAATTCTATGATAGCTAGAACCGATTCGTTTTGACATACAGATACCTCGGAATATTCCTCAGACTTTTGTTTAAAACAAAAAGTTATCAGACTAATTTAGGAAAAAATGAAAATCATTTTTTCGTGTGTGTTCCTTTTCGATTTTCGACCAAAAAAAAAAGATTTTTTTATTGGATTTTTTTACCAGAAATTGTTAGTTAAGCCCTAAACTTTAAAATTTGCCAATTTTAGGGAAAAAAAATGGTACGGTGGGAAAAAACCAGTTTTCCTATCTTTTTCCCACATTTTTAGTAATATCTCGGCTTCTATAGCTTCGATTCAATTCGTTTATGGTTTCTCTTATTCCTTATTCTCCTCCTGTCAATTCTTTTGATATTTTATTACTATTGGCTTTCAAAAATAAAACTGAAAAATCAAAAAAAATCCACGAAAAAACCCGGTTGTCTTATCATACATGAATTCTTATGGGACCTGATTTTTCCTTTTTATTGTGGCACTCGTATAAATCGTGGAAAATTTTATCATAAAGCTTTTTTACTAATTTTTGAATGGCCTTTAACCAGAAAAAAGAAATTTTGAATTTGGAGCATATTTTGAAAAAATGTTCATTTTGACCCCGAGTTTTGTTCGAAAATCGAAAAATGCAAAGAAGTAGGTTTTCTGTTCATTTTAGAGTTGAATTCGTAATAACCTTTTTTAAAGGTATTTTGAAGTAGTACAGGATTGAAAAATAAAAAATGTAAATTTTTTATTTTTCAATCTTGTTTCAATCCCGCAATTGCGGGATCCCTCCAAGTTTCTGCGGGATCAACATTGTGGGATTTTCCGTGCGGTATCTGTGAGAATCAATATTAAAATTCCGTATTCGACAACAAAACTACAAATGTCTTTTAAAACGCCTCAGAAAGGAAAAAAACCACTCACAAATAATTACGGACTTATCTAGTCGGACATCTGTTATATAATTGCATTACTGCACGGATTTAAATCCAAGGGGAATCCCCGAGCGCCGACGCTTCGTCGCCCGGGATTTCCCGCTGGGCTATTGAAATAAGTCAAACAAAACAAACAGTAACTTTTAAATTTCTCAATCAAATTTCAATATTTATGTTTAATAGTTTTTTCCAATTTTCTCCGATTCTATAATAGCTAGAACCGATTCGTTTTAACAGACGGATACCTCTTAATATTCTCAAGAACTTTTATATCATACAAAAAGTTGTCAGAGTTATAGTTAATAGTATTTATAAAAAAATAAAAACCATTTTTTCGAAATTTTTCGTGGGTATTCGATTTTCGACCAAAAAAAAATTTTTCTTGGGTTTTTTTACTGGAAATTGTTAGTTTAGGGCTTACTTTAAAATTTGCCAATAATCATTTTAGGAAAAAAATGGTACGGTGGTAAAAAACCCGTTTTCTTTTGGTTTTCCCACATTTTTACTTGTATATCTCGGTTTCTATAGTTTCGAATCATTTTGTTTTTGGCTTTCAAAAATAAATTTGAAAAATAAAAAAAAAACATAAGAACGCGGTTGTCCTATCCCAATACCCTAATAAATAAGACCCTCTTTTTCCTTTATCTTGTGGCACGTATAAATCGTGGAAAATTTACTTATTAAACTTTTCTACCAAGTTTTGAATGACCTTTAAGGTAAAAAAATAAATTTTGAATTTGGAGCATAATTTAAAAACGTAAATGAAATTATCTGCATACTATGGTGAATACGCCATAACGTTCGCCAGTACAACAGTGTATTAATTGAGGACTCTGTTTTAGCGTATTTACCCACGCCTTTGCCATTGCCTTCGAAAAAATTAAAGAATAGCGCACACTAATGAAGCGACCATATTTTCGTCCCGTCTGAACTATTAATTATTATTCTCTTCTATTAACAAGTATATATATTATATTCTCTTCTATAACAACAATTTGGTCCGTGGGGACCAGTAGAAATTTGTAAAATTTTTGTCAGTACTACAAAAAAAATCTCCACAATTATCCAAGGAGTGCCCTAAACACGCAGTGGGGAAGAGACCTGCCGTATCCTCATAAGGCTCCGAGTTCAAATCTTAGCCTCGGCATGGTGCTCTACCCAACTTTTTCTTTTTTTAGTATTTCGAAAAAATTAACATCTATAGTAAATACAGAGAGAAAAGGGAAGGTCTTATTATATATTATAATCAGAAATAAATTTCATTGAAATATTACTTACTTATTTCTGGGTATCATGCTTCAGAGAACCGTGATGTGTTACAATACGCTCCGCTCTCAAGTAACTCGTATAAATATACAGTGCGAACGTAAAGGTTGGAATAAATTCATTTAAAATTCAGGGGTGTTCAAAAAAAAAAACGCTCGGACATGTCGATTTTTATTTTTAACTGCGGGTTTTCTTACTATAATTTTATGTATTTGTAAACACCCATTTTTTATTTTAGATTTAGGTTCTACATCAAATTCTAAGTACATTTCATGTACCATGTCCTATACCTAAACTCGACCGTTGACGATTGAACACAATAAAAGGCTATTTTTGGAAGAGTTATTTATATCAAACAACCTATCAGTTATTGTTTGGTTATTTACATTTGTGGTTGGTGTTTTTGATTGTTAACTTGTCACAATTTGTTGACATCAAATAATTTTGAGTGAATTTAGTTTGATTTAGATGCCTAAGCAAAGTTTTGCTTGTGTTAAGTTTATCAAAAGATAAAATTAAAATTTCAAAAAATGGTACGTCTTAGTGAGCGAGAGCGAATAGAGATTTTGATGATGATTGGTTATGGAAACAGGATGCGCACTCAGATGGAAGTCTGTGAAATTTATCATGCCAAGTATCCTGATAGGCCACGTATATCTCAAAGTACTGTCAGTAAAATAGAACAGAAATATCGGGATTTGGGTCATGTCAGGGATAATTATACGAAAGGTCGGTCAAGTATATCAGAAGAGAAGCAACTAAATGTTTTGCTGGCAGTTGAAGAAGATTGCCATAAAACGACTCGCAATATTGCGTTAGAAAATCAGATATCCCAGACATCCGTCGTTAAGTATTTAGGTATAAATAAATGACACCCTTACAAAGTTCAATTGGTTCATGAACTAAATGAAGATGACCCAGATAGGCGTTTAGAATTTTGTGAGAGACTTATGGACTTGTGCCATGCTAATCCACAATTTTCAAAAAAAATTGCATTTTCTGATGAGGCAACGTTTTGTCTTCATGGTAGTGTAAACCGGCAAAACTGCCGATATTGGGCTACTGAAAATCCGCACTGGATGATGGAGTGCCACAGCCAAGTCCCTCAAAAAGTAAATGTTTGGGCGGGGGTGATTGAAAACAGGGTTATAGGGCCCTTTTGCTTTGAAGGATACTTGAATGGTGAGAGGTATTTAGAGTTTTTAGAAAATGACTTGGTTCCATGCCTTGCCACTTTATACCCCGATCCAGAAGACCCGGATATATTAGATAATTCCTTATGGTATCAGCAAGATGGAGCTCCAGCCCATTACACTCGTCCCGTGCGCCAGTACCTGGATACCGTTTTCCCTGGACGTTGGATTGGTCGGAGGGGTGCAATTGAATGGCCGGCCAGATCGCCGGATCTGACTCCTTTAGATTTTTTTTTTGTGGGGGTATCTTAAGTCCAAAGTTTATGTTAATCGGCCAAACAACATTGAAGACTTAAAAATTAGAATAACGGAAGAAATAAGATTGATAGAACCTTCTGTTATCGATAACGTTTTACAAGAATTTCAGCATCGACTGGGATATTGGCAAGAGGTTCGTGGCAGCCATTTTCAACACCTAATAAATTAATTAAAATATTTTTATGTATTCTTGCTTGATATAAATAACTCTTCCAAAAATAGCCTTTTATTGTGTTCAATCGTCAACGGTCGAGTTTAGGTATAGGACATGGTACATGAAATGTACTTAGAATTTGATGTAGAACCTAAACCTAAAATAAAAAATAGGTGTTTACATTTAAAAAAATTACGTTGATGACCGTAACTTATTTTTGGGCCACCCTGTATACATAAAATTATAGTAAGAAAACCCGCAGTTAAAAATAAAAATCGACATGTCCGAGCGTTTTTTTTTGAACATACCCCTGAATTTTAAATGAATTTATTCCAACCTTTACGTTCGCACTGTATAATATAACCAATATTTAATGATACCTTCTTATTTTATTATAATACGCTAGTGGCATCTAGGGTAAATACGCTAAAACAGAGTCCTCAATTATACACTGTTGTACTGGCGAACGTTATGGCGTATTCACCATAGTAATGCAGATAATCGCTGCTTTACAAAGTAATTTCATTTACGTTTTTAAATTATGCTTCAAATTCAAAATTTCTTTTTTTACCTTAAAAGTCATTTAAAACTTGGTAGAAAAGTTTAATAAGTAAATTTTCCACGATTTATACGGTGCCACAAGATAAAGGAAAAAGAGGGTTCCATGTATTAGGGTATTGGGATAAGACAACCGGGTTTTATGTCAATTTTTTTTTATTTTTCAAATTTATTTTGAAAGCCAATAGTAATAAGATATAAAAAAGAATTGACAGGAGGAGAATAAGGAGTAAAAGAACCAAAAACGAAATTTATCGAAACTATAGAAGCCGAGATATAAGTAAAAATGTGGGAAAAACAAAAGAAAACTGGTTTTTTTTCCCACTGTACCATTTTTTTTTCCTAAAATGACTATTGGCAAATTTTAAAGTGCTCTAAACTAACGATTTCTAGTAAAAAAACTCAATTAAAAAATATTTTTTTTTTGGTCGAAAATCGGAAGGGACCCACGAAAAATTTCGAAAAATTGATTTTTATTTTTTTCTAAATTAACTGTCTGATAACATTTTGTTTCAAACAAAAAGTTCTCAGGAATATTATGACGTATCCGTATGTCAAAACGAATCGGTTCGGCTATCATAGAATCGGAGAAAATTGAAAGAAACTATAAAACATAAATATTGAATTATCATGAGTCGGTATGAAAAATTTTAAGTTTTTATTTTTCTATCCTATACTACTTCAGAGTACCTTTAAAAAAGATTATTACCCATTTGACTCTAAAACGAACGGAAAACCTATTTCTTTGCATTTTTCGATTTTCGAACAAAATCCGGGTCCAAAATGAGCATTTTTTCAAAATATGCTCCGAATTCAAATTTTCTTTTTTCTGCTTATGACGACTTAAAAAGTAGTAAAAAACCTTTATGACAAATTTTGCCACCATTGATACGAGTGATACAATCTAAATAGAAAGATTAGGTCCCATAAGAATTCATGTTTGAGAATAGAAAACCGGGTTTTTTCATGGATTTTTTTCATTTTTCAGTTTTATTTTGAAAGCCAATACTAATTAAATATGAAAGGAATGGACAGAAGAAGAAAAAGAAGTAAAAAAAACCATCAATGAATTGAGTTGAAGCTATAAAAACCGAAATATTAATAAAAACAGTGAAAAAAAACAAAAGAAAACTGGTTTTTTCCCACCGTACCATGTACCATTTTTTTTCCCTAAAATGATTATTGGCAAATTTTTAAGTGCTCTAACTAACGATTTCTAGTAAAAAATTCAATTAAAAAATAATTTTTTTTTGATCAAAAAAGCGAAAGGGGTATACCCACGAAAAATTTCGAAAAAACGTAATATCCCTCTGTATATTTCAACTATATATTTATTAAACTCTCACGAGATGT